>NW_023505551.1:0-6068 GCF_004664715.2 Peromyscus leucopus | reverse complement strand
TGATACCCAAACCACACAAAGATGCAACAAAGAAAGAGAACTACAGACCAATCTCCTTCATGAACATTGATGCAAAAATACTCAACAAAATATTGGCAAACCGAATCCAAGAATACATCAAAACAATCATCCATCACGACCAAGTAGGATTCATCCCAGGGATGCAAGGATGGTTCAACATACGAAAATCAGTCAATGTAATACACCATATAAACAAACTGAAAGAAAAAAACACATGATCATCTCCTTAGATGCTGAAAAAGCCTTTGACAAAATCCAACACCCCTCCATGATAAAGGTCTTAGAAAGATTAGGAATACAAGGAACATTTCTAAACCTAATAAAAAGCAATTTATAGCAAGCCAACAGCAAACATCAAATTAAATGGAGAGAAACTCAAAGTGATACCACTAAATTCAGGAACAAGACAAGGCTGTCCACTCTCCCCATATTTATTCAATATAGTACTAGAAGTTCTAGCTAGAGCAATAAGACAACAAAAGGAGATCAAAGGGATACAAATTGGCAAGGAAGAAGTCAAACCTTCACTATTTGCAGATGATTTGATAGTATACATAAGTGACCCCAAAAAACTCTACCAGGGAACTCCTACAGCTGATAAACTCCTTCAGTAAAGTGGCAGGATACAAGATCAACTCAAAAAAATCAGTAGCCCTCCTATACACAAATGATAAAAGGGCTGAGAAAGAAGTCAGAGAAACATCACCCTTTACAATAGCCACAAATAATATAAAATACCTTGGATAACACTAACTAAACAAGTGAAAGACCTTTTTGATAAGAACTTTAAATCTCTAAAGAAAGAAATTGAAGAAGATATCAGAAAATGGAAGGATCTCCCATGCTCATGGATAGGTAGGATTAACATAGTAAAAATGGCAATCTTACCAAAAGCAATCTACAGATTCAATGCAATCCCCATCAAAATCCCAACACAATTCTTCACAGACTTGGAAAGAAAAATACTCAACTTTATATGGAAAAACAAAAGACCCAGGATAGCTAAAAGAATCCTATACGATAAAGCAACCCTTGGAGGCATCACCATCCCTGACCTCAAACTCTACTATAGAGCTATAGTAATAAAAACAGCTTGGTACTGGTATAAAAACCGACATACGGACCAATGGAATCGAATTGAAGACCCTGACATTAATCCATGCACATATGAACACCTGGTTTTTGACAAAGGAGCCAAAACTGATACAATGGAAAAAAGAAAGTATCTTCAACAAATGGTGCTGGCATAACTGGATGTCAATATGTAAAAGATTACAAATAGATCCATATCTGTCACCATGCACAAAACTCAAGTCCAAGTGGATCAAAGACCTAAACATAAATCCAGTTACACTAAACTTAATAGAAAAGAAAATAGGAAGCACTCTTGAACGCATTGCACTGGAGACTATTTCCTAAATAAAACACCAACAGCACAGACCCTGAGCACAACAATTAATAAATGGGACCTCTCGAAACTGAGAAGCTTTTGCAGGGCAAAAGACACAGTCAATAAGACAAAAAGACAGCCAACAGATTGGGAAAAGATCTTCACCAACCCCACATCTGACAGAGGATTGATCTCCACAATATATAAAGAACTCAAGAAACTAGACATCAAAGTACTGAACAGTCCAATTAAAAAATGGGCTAAAGAGCTAAACAGAGAATTCACAAAACAAGAACTACAAATGCTGAAAGACATTTAAAGAAATGCTCAACATCCTTAATCATCAGAGAAATGCAAATCAAAACGACTCTGAGATACCACCTTACACCTGTTAGAATGGCTACGATCAAAAACACCAATGACAACCAATGTTGGAGAGGATGTGGAGCAAAGGGAACACTCCTCCACTGTTGGTGGGAATGTAAACTTGTACAACCACTGTGGAAATCAGTATGGCGGTTTCTCAGAAAATTAGGAATCAGAACTACCTCAAGACCCAGCCATCCCACTCTTGGGCATATACCCAAGGAATGCTGATTCATACCATAAAGATACATGCTCAGCTATGTTCATAGCAGCACTATTTGTAATAGCCAGAACCTGGAAACAACCTAGATGCCCATCAACGGAAGAATGGATGAAAAAAATGTGGTACATATACACAATGGAGTACTACTCAGCAGAGAAAAACAATGAAAGCATGAAATTTGCAGGCAAATGGATGGAACTAGAAAAAATCATCCTGAGTGAGGTAACCCAAATCCAGAAAGACAGTCATGGTATGTACTCACTCATAGGTGGATTCTAGATATAAAATAAAGAACAATCAGACCACAACCCATAGAACCATAGAGGCTATATATATAGCATGGAGCTCCCTAGGACGACTGTGGCATATAATAAATTTCAGTTTTACTCAATTATTGAAAAAAAAATAGCCAAATGAATGGAAACACATGAACTATGAACCAAAGGCTGAGGGGCTCCAGCTGGATCAGGCCCTCTGAATAGGTGAGACAGTTGATTGGCTTCATCAGTTTGGGAGGCATCTAGGCAGTGGGACCAAGTCCTGTGCTCATTGCATGAGTTGGCTGTCTGAAACCTGGAACTTATGCAGGAACACTTGGCTTAGTCTGGGAGGAAGGGACTGGACCTCCTGGACTGAGTCTACCAAGTTTATCACAGTCCTCGGGGAGGACTTGTCCTGGAGGAGGTGGGAATGGAGGGTGGGCTGGGGGTAAGGGGAGGGCGTGGAGGGGGGAGAATAGGGGAACCCATGGCTGATATGTAGAACTGAATGATATTGTAAAATAAAAAATATATATCACAAAAAAAATAAAAAATAAAAAAAATTAACTTTTATTGATTCTTTTTGATTTTTACATCATGCATCCCAATCCCAACCATCTACCCACCACCCACATCCAACCTCTGCCCTTGCAACTCCCCCACAAAACAAAACAAAATTTAAGAGAAAAAACAAAAACCAAACAAGGCCAACAAAGCAAAATAAGGAAGAAGAAAGGAGTGGGGGGAAAGGAGACTTTTGTCATGGAACGTACATTGTGGCTTCACCCTTTAGTCTTTTCTTCATTTGCAAGTGACTCATTGCCATGTGTCATCGGTCTGGTACTAGGTCTCTGTCCTCTGTCACCATGAAATGGGCTCTCACCAGGTCTTGCCCTGGACTTCCCACCATTGTCTTGTGTCATGGAGATCCTTAGTTTTGGATCTGTAGGTTCATACCCTTCTGCTCTAACTGTTCATAGATGAGGTAGATGTTGGGGTGGGCCAACTCACATCCCTGGTCCTGGCCTGGGAAGCTGGACTAGTCAGCTCACCAGTTTTCCCCCATTGTCAACCACCTTGTCCCTTGTCCTCTTCAGCAGTGCCTCAGCCAGTCCACCCATTGAAGCCTGCTTCAAGGTAGCCTGCTGCAAGAACAGGGCCAGTTCTCCTGCTCTCAGGCCCTCAGTCTGGCTCACTCACACTCATACCACCAGGGCCAGCTCCACTGTATTGCCCAGGCCAGATACAGGGCCCTCTTTCTCACTTGCTATAGAGGACTTACGAGGAGGGGGGGGGAGGAAGGGGCATGGAAGAGAGCATCTTTCCCTCACCCATGTCACCACCATAGCAGATGGGGAGGGAAGAGTGGGGGTTGGGGTTAGCTCTGCTATACTCACACCCTCAGGGCTGGCTTGCCTGCATCCCAACAATGTGTCAGCTCTAGTGTGCTACCCAGACCCTGGCTACTGTAAGGCCATGGACCCAGACATGACCTTCAGCAGCAGCCCTGGCCCGGAAAATACCATGGCCCCAGGTGACAGCATAGCCCATCTAGATCATTTTGGCTCTGGTAATGGCATAGCCCTCAGACACCAACATGGTCACTGTTAAGGCCTAGACCCTGGGCATCCATGTGCCTTACGTGACAACAAGGACCATTGGACATCAACATAGACCTGGCTGTGGTAGGTCCATGGACCCAGACATGGTCCTTGGCAGCACCCTGGCCCAGATCTCACCATGGCCCAGCTGGAAGCACAGGCCACACAGATTGGCATGGCCCTGTAGCAGTGAGGCCTCAGACACCAGCATGGCCCCAGGTAGTGGCCCAGACTACTGGCCTCTACACAGCCCTCAGTGGTGACAGGAGCCACAGACATCATTCCAGGCCCTCTCAGCTGCTTCAGGGCCTTAGACAAGACTTGGCTCTTGGCTATAGTCCAGGTCCAGACATCACTCTGGATTCGGGTGACAAGCAAGTCATTCATGTAGACCTGTTCCTTAGCACCCTCACCTGTTCAGATCCACCTCTCTACTCAGTCCACAAAGTGCTCCCCTCTCTTTTCCACCTCCCCACCCTGTACTCACATACCATAATGTTGCCGGACTGCCTGGTGCTGGAGGCGTTGGGAGAGCTCCTGGTTGGCACTCAGTTGTTGCTGGAGTCCTCTCATGGGCCAGGGTCAGAAACCAAGGACTGTGCTTGGTTGAGTCCTGTTCACCCCAGCCACATGACATGACTCAGAGCTATTGTTCAATTTCATACTTTTGAATCTGCTTTTTCATTAGTATATAGTAATTGTACAAAACAATAGGTCTCATGATAACATTTTCATACATGTATGTAATATGCTTTTTTTTTTTTTTTTTTTTTTTTTGGTTTTTCGAGACAGGGTTTCTCTGTGTAGCTTGCGCCTTTCCTGGAACTCACTTGGTAGCCCAGGCTGGCCTCGAACTCACAGAGATCCGCCTGGCTCTGCCTCCCGAGTGCTGGGATTAAAAGCGTGCGCCACCAACGCCCGGCTTGTAATATGCTTTAATCATATCCACCCTTAATTTTCTTTGCAGGGGACCATTGGAATGTACACCAGTGTCAACTAGTATTTAACAGAATGACCCACTAGGCATGATTCCCTGTTGGTGGGCCCCTCTTGGCAAGGCCGTGGGTTATTGACTATACATGACTAGTTGTTTTTTGTCCATAACTTCTTGGGTGCCACTGCTATGCCTCCCTAATAAGAGCAGCTGTGGGGTTCTTTCCACAGCCAGTGGTGTGTTTTACACTTATTGGGCACACATTTAGCTGTGGATAGTCAGGAAGATGATTTCTCTTTAAGCTGTATAATTCTGATGAACAGAAATAATACCAGAATATTCTTCTTTACTGAAACAGGAAAGTAACAGTATTCTCAGTCTCAAAGATAGCTAATTTTTAAACTTTAGAACAAATTCAAAACAGACTAAGCTGCCCTCACAGAAAATACACAAAGACTAATTCCCAGGTGTTGCTAAATCAAGGCCAGACTATTTATATTGAGATATAGCTCCCTGCAGTAGTTATTTTTCTGAATGTACCCTGACCACTGAAGGTTCAGCCTGCTATTGTTATTGTTAAGTCCTGAATTTCAATGCTATTCTCTGTCTGGGATCAAGTTATGTCCAAGGCAACCATTTTCTCACTGGCTGGTCTTTATAACCTTAGTAGCCTGAGAAAAATGGTGTGACTTCATGTGTCAAGCCCTGAAAATGTAACATATAATTGTCCAGAGTTTGGCTTAAGAGAGATAAACAGCGGCAATGTAGAGGAGGAAGCTATTCAGTATGTGAGTGGAGTGTTATGTATGCTGAGTGAGCGACGAAGAAGAAGCATTTCATGCAGCACAAATCCTAATTGGTCTTACAATAAAAAACCCAGAGCCAGCTAATGGGGTAAATGCTGAAAGATCAGAGGAAACAAACCACAGTCACTTCTCACCAAGCCAACTGTCTCCATGAATCCTCAGACGGAATGCCCTGAGTCCTCAGCTGAAAAGGGGACTGAACTCCTATCTTCTCCTGCTTTATATTCCTTTCTCTGCCCAGCCATGTCACTTCCTGTCTCAACCTTCCTAGTGCTAAGATTAAAGGCTCTCAAGTACTGTGATTAGAGGTGTGTGCCACCACTGCCTGACTCTGTTTCTCTTTTAGACTGGATTAATCTCGTGTAGTCCAGGGTGGCTTTGAATTAACAGAGATCCAGACAGATCTCTGCCTCCCAAGAGCTAGGATTAAAGATATGTACTGCCACTACCTAGCCAGTATGTTTAAT
>NW_023505550.1:0-74527 GCF_004664715.2 Peromyscus leucopus | reverse complement strand
AGGACAAACCATTTTGACTTTGAACCTATAGCAGCTGTGGTTGTCAACAGGCATGGATGGGAGGTACTCCATACTCATAAGGGATTCTGTATCCCTACTGATGAATTTGCGAGGCTCAAATGGATGATTCCAAGCCCATGGACACAAAGGTGACCCTGGTTAAACTCAGTAGGCCACAAAGCAAAACAAAAAGACATGAATATGGGGAAGGGATTTGTTGGGGGAGGTTCATAGGTGTGGAAAGGACATAAGAAAAAGTGGAACATTAGAGTACACATAAATGCATTAAAAATGTGTGAAATTGTCAAATAACAGTTAATAAAAATCTACTTTATTAAAAACAGCAATAAATAAAAAGTAGTGTGGTTCTTCATTTAAGTTCTCATGAAGAGGCAGGGAAGAGACTCATGTGGTTCTGATGTGACTGTGTCATGAGCCCCCAGAGGCTCCCAGGAACAATGTACTCTATTCTGTAGCTGCTTCCAGCTCTTATTGGGGTGTTGGTTGTCAGGGTCCAGGAAGGCTAAAAGGCTAGTCAAAGGCTGGACAATTGGGCATTCATCGGCAGCATCCGATTAGCTGTTCCAGGTGAAGGAACAGGGAGCTATCACATCGGCTGGACTGGATCTCATTAGCTTTTAGCAAGTCCAGAGCTCAGCAGTTGGAAGTCCGTAGGTGCTCCCTGGATGGTGTCTGTTAAAAGCTGCTGAGACAAATATAGACTAAGGACAAAAGTTAAAATTTAGGAGCTTAAAAGAAAACCTTATGAACTGAGAATGAACAAACAATATAGCTGCAGCCTTGAGGGAAGGAGCTGATTGCCTGCTGTTGTCTAGCTGACAAAGCTATAGTTAGCTTAGCTGTCAGTGTCAGAGATCTGAGAAGGATTAACCAAAAATGACAGAGGCTAGTTTATAGTCTTTACCGAGACAGATATCCCATGTTCCTTTGGACTCTATGGTCATGAGGGCAGAGTCATCATGACAGAAGTCTTGGCTGCCAGGCACAGAGGATGAGAGGCTTTCCTGTAGAAGAGGAATATGGGGAGATTAGCCTTACCTTGTCTAGGCAAAGTGGGGATTCAACTCTCCAGTGCCCTGCTTGTCCACAGTTTGGGCTGAGCCTTGGCAGAAGGTGAGGCATTGGGGGCACTCTTGCCCAGTGGTCAGCTGGTTAGCATTACCAAAGTCCAAGTGGAGTTGTCCATTGCTGTATCCATTGTCTTCTTGGAGACCTTGGGAATCATTGCTAGGATATGAGAGTCTCTGTTTGTCTTAAATGTCATCTTCAGCAAATCTCTGACAGTCTGAGGTCTTGAACCAAGCAATTCCTGTTTGTTTTTAGTTATTTGGTTTAGTTGATACCTTGAGAACATATTGATAAAAACAGTTAGTCAGAAGTAGAACTAAAGGGGTTAAAAACCAAGGTTAGCACATTTGAATATTTGCCCAGAACTATAGACATTGATAGATTAGATCATTTAAGGCTACCTATGTAGCCTTCTGATTATTAACCCTGTGTTATAGTTTTGAGTTAACATTTTTGTTATAAATATTATATTTTTAATTATGTTTTTATAAATTTATAAACCAATAATTTTGTGGTTGCCCTGTTCTTGTTCTTTCTGCCTATTTTTGACCTCAGACATAGAGACTTCAAAAGCAAGTCTGGGTCTGAAAAATGGTGGGCCATAACCCAACTTCAGAGGCAGCTTTTTAATAAAACAGAACAGTAGAAAACAATTATTATACAGTGTGTAGTTCTAATGGCTAGAATGCCCAGAGATAAATCTGAGCCCAGGTGGCTGGTTGTAACAGTAACAAACATACAGAACATAGTAAACTCATACATTTAAGACTATTCAGACATGTAGTGGCTGAATTAATGCTTTCAAATAAATGGAAAGCATTTATATATGGCTTTTGTCCCATAACATCAGTCTAAAGTGTCAGACACAAAACAAACAGTCCAAAAACAAACATAACATACAAACAATGCAGATTCCTCTTGGCCACCTGAAGAAAAGCTGATTTCCCCTAGCCACCCGAGGAAAAACTGATTCTCCCTGGCCACCTGATGAAAAGCTGATTTCTCCTGGCTGCCTAGAAAAAGCTGATTCCTCCTGGCCACCTAAGGAAAAGCTCTTTCCCCTCTGGCCACCTGAGGAAAAACTGATTCCCCTCTGGCCACCTGAGGAAAAGCTGATTTCTCCTGGCCACCTGAGGAAAACAGAAACTGAGACGATGGCTTGTTGCCAGCAGGGCCTGACTCTGCCTGTCTATTCAAAAACACTAGGGGGATCCAAGATCCAATCCTATACAGAAGGGTCCTGGAATGTCTCCCCGTTCCCCAACCTGCAGTCTTTCAAACATGTCCGCCCATACCTTTTGCAGGCAACTTGGAAATTGGCCCAGTCAAAGTACAATGCAAGACAGAGACAAAGTGAGACCAAACAAGACAGACAAACAGAAAGATACTTACTGGCAGTCAAAGGTTCCATGGGTTGGGACCCTGGTGGGTCTGAGAGATCCCAGAAGAGCCCCCAAATGTCATATGCCTGTATCATGAGCCCCCCAGAGATCACCAGGAGTCCAAGCTTGTATGCAAAAGCAAAGAGCCTTTATTGCAAGATCGAGCTTGTGTTTCCTGTCCATTCTGACACAGCGGTTGGATCAGGGAGAGCCTTGAGCTCAGCTATGGCAGGATTTTTAAGGAGTAAAGGATGGCGGATAGGGGAATTCCAGATTCAGATGGGGATTGAATTCTTGATTAGACAAGAGTCAGGTAACAGAAACCTTGTCAAACAGGGATTGGTACTGTCTTTGCTGCAAGGAAATTGGCAACCTATATACAGGTTATGTAACCTAGCCTTTATGTCTTGGAGCATCTAGAACTTGTTTGTCTCAATTCTGATTGGTCTCCCAGGGCACAGTTTGTGGCTTTTCCTGGTTATTGTAATGATGAGGCCTAATCCTAGTATTGTTGGTCTGCAGCCTGTCATGGCTAATGTTAACTTAGGCCTCTTCAGTTCCATCTCATCTTCCTGGGCTCTTTATTGTCACTTTGTCTTCCCAGGACTCCACTTGCTAACAATGGCCTAAATAGCCTTTCCAGTTCTCAGTCTCCCCCTCTTCTCTTTATCTCAAGCTACATGCTGCTCCTCCTTATGAACTCTATAAAGCTACTTTTTTGTATAAAAAAATAGTCTGTCCTCAGTCTCTGCCATGCCTTGATGCCTCATTGTTCATTCCAATCATGCAACAGAGGAAGCCTGGTGGCACCTTCCAGTCACTCAGCACCTTCAGCGGTTTCTTCCTCTTTGGGACTGGGAGACACGCAGGAATTGTTTACAGTTGTACTGCTTGATTCTTATATTTGAATTTGTTTTTGGGTTTTGGATTTTTACTCTTTTGTCTTTATGTATCTAAGCTGCTTTCCACTTCATGTAATGATTGGACAGTTCTGGCTATTTTAACAGCAAGCTTATGTTTTACTCACATCTGGATGTTTCTGTTGGTAAATATAGCTCTTTCAAAAGACAGTTAATGGATGAAGGCTTTTTTCTTCTACAGCTCTGACATCATTAAAATGTGGTCTCCTAGGCACTGTATTCATACATTTGAACCTGCACAAGGCAGTAAGAACATGGAGGACCTCCAGTGAGTGCATTCATTACACCAATGATGGACATTGCTTATATTGTATTGGATAGCCCTTAGTCACTCCTAAGTGCAAGGGAGGCTAGGACATTCTAGGCTTGCTGTGTCCTAGAAGAGGAGAAGCCAAAGCACTGGCTGGTTTCCCAGGGTTGGCATCTACTATACCGTAACAACTGTCTGAGTCATTAGAGCTCTGAGCTGTTTCTCAGTCATCCATATCACTGGCTTATTGAAGGTTATACACTTTTAACCTCCTGCTTATCAAACTGAACTTGGACATTTAAAGATACTGTGTTTCCAGATAACTGTGCAACAATTTACAGTAGTTGATATATGTTACTTACTTTTTATTTGTCATTGAAGGAATGCAGGGTTATAATCCCAGGCCTCGTTTCCATTTCTTCTTAGAACTGTCTTAGGGAGAAAGAGCATTGGAAAAGATATATCCCCCTTTCAATGACTGAAACTTGATCAGCAGTTCTGTAGAGTTCTTGTAACATTTTTTCCTGATAATTAAATGTGTACACTGGTATAGGAAAAAGAACTCAACAGAAGTAGATTGTCAGGTTAATTTCTTGAGTATGGTAATAATTCAAGAAATAAAAATTTGAGAGATTTTACAAGTTTTCCTGGCCATATGATTGTTGTAAGGTGCTTTAAGTCTCCTTAGAGCAGATCAGTGTAGAAGTTCTATCAGCTTAGGATTAATTGTTTTTCCTTCAATCCAATATTAACTCTTTCTTTAAGGATTTGTGTGGGAGTGCATATATCTGCATGAGTGTATGTGCACTTACATGTGTGTATGAATGTGTGCCTTTGCATGCCTGTGTACAGAGGCCAGAAGAAGCTGTTGAATCTTTGAAACTAGAGTTAGAGGTGCTTGTGGTACCCCCAGATTATTATGAGAATGTTGATATCTGAACTCTGGTCCTCATGATTGCAAAGCAAGTGCTCTTAATCACTGAGCCATCTCTCTAATGCCTCTAACTATTTTTAAATCAGGTTCTTGGCTAGATACTGGTAAAACAAACATGAATAAAAACTTGGCATGATGATACAAGTCTGTGATCCCAGCACTCAGGAGCCTGAGGCCAGTCTGGGCTAACAAGATCTTGGCAGCTTCATTTATACCCTCCTCCTGTACTTCACTGGGTCAAGAACCATCTTGAAATGGATGGGGGGCGGGAGAGACTCTTCATTCCTACTAGGAGGTTTAGAAGGGTATTACCTTCCACTACTGAGAGAAGGAAACAGAGGGAGGTCTTACCTGGATAAAGTTGAAAGATCTGAGAGCCATTTCTGACTGCAGTGTCTATACGTGGACTGTGATTTTGTTAACAGATATGTAGCTGCATCGGACTACACTGGATATGATTATTCCAAAGGCTTCTATTTGTATTTTGACATGAAAGCTTAGTTCAGTTTAGTCTAAGTGTGGTGTTTGGATAACAGCATCTCGTATATTTTTTGGTTGTGAGCCTAGCCTTTAACGGCTGAGCCATCTCTCCAGCCCGGATAACAGCATCTCAAGCAGCAGTACTGTCTTTTTGGGGAGTGGAAGGATAAGTCACGTGACTGTTTTACTTACCTTTAAGAATTCAGTCCTTAGCAAATCATGTCCTGCCAGTATTTTTTTCAGGTCTGTCACAAATGGCTAACCCATGATAAATCATATTCTTTTTGGAGATTTCCAGCTATAGTCACTTTGAGTGCAGTAAAGTGAAACAATTTTCTTAATTTTTTCAGCTAAAAAGTATCATAATTTTTAATGTAAAAAAGTATGCAAAATGAAAGAAACATGACCCACAGTGCTATGAAACTTCTATTTATATGAAAATAAAATAAATACATTTCAGGCTGATCAAAACCCAAATACTATGAATTGAACATGTAGATTTTCCTACTATCTATGTATCTTGTCCCCTTGCCAGTAGTTTTATGTTATATCAACATTTTCATGTATACATTCTTCTAAGTTATCAATAGTAATGTTATTCATTTATTTACCTACCTAAGTTGAGGACTCTCCCTACCTTGTGTTACGCAGAAGCCGAGTTTGGGGATACAGTAGTGAACTCAACAGGTCTCTCTGCTTATGACACTCAGAGGCTAGCTGGGAAAGAGGAAAATGTAAATTCACAAGAAATTACAGTGACTTCAGTATTGTCAGAATACTGTAAATAAAGGGGAGAGTGATTTGCTATGCATAAGACCACTACGAGGTAGAGGTGGGTAGTGAACTCCTTCAAAGTACCAGTTCGCAGTGTGATGGATCCCAGTGGTGACCTTGGCAATGGTTAACTTCTGCTATTTTTATTTCTGAAGGTGAAGCCCCACCTGCTATCCAGCTGCCCACACCTGCAGTCCAGCGCCCAAGCCCCATCACACTTTTCCAGCCCAGCGTCTCCAGCACTGGCCCGGTGGCCGTCCCGCCTCCAAGTCTGACGCCCCGCCCATCACTCCCACCTCAGCGCTTTACTGGGCCTTCCCAAACTGACGTTCATAGGCTTCCTTCCGGAACCAGTCGCTCTGTGAAGAGACCCACTCCAGTCTCTCTGGAGAGCACCAGCAGGATTCCAGCTGGTGCAAGTACTGCCCATGCCAGATTTGCAACCTCGCCTATCCAGCCTCCCAAGGAATATGCCGGCGTTTCCAGTTGTCCCCGAAGCACTCCAATTCCCCCAGCTACTCCCATTCCACACTCACACGTCTATCAGCCCCCGCCCCTTGGCCATCCAGCTACACTGTTTGGGACGCCACCACGATTCTCCTTTCATCACCCTTACTTCCTTCCTGGACCTCATTACTTCCCGTCAAGGTAAACAAACCGTTTTCTACCTCTTACCTACAAATACTTCTAATGAAGTTAGGGGAATTTGGGGACGCATTTCTTTATTTTTCCCGCCCCCCCCCATCCCCCTTGGTTTTTCAAGACAGAGTTTCTCTCTGTGTAGCTCAGATAGTAGCTGGCTATCCTGGAACTTGCTTTGTGGACCAGGCTGGCCATGAACTCGAGAGATCCACCTGCCTCTGCCTCCCGAGTGCTGGGATTAAAATCATGCGCCACCGCCTGGCCTGGGGCATTTCTTTTCCTCTGAAAACGTGGCATCCCCAATCAGGCTTCCATTCAGCATGGAGGCTAAAAACCAAGCAGTCTACATAAAGAGATGAAGGGGGCACGTGGACCCGGGGAGCTAGAGCCAGAGAGAATGCATCGCCATCTACAGGGGCCGCTGTTTCTTCGCTCCAGCCAGCTCTCCATGTGAGAATATGGTTTCAGTATTGTCAAGTGGGGTTTCATAGGAAACAGTTCGGAGTAGCCACATGATCCCTTTACTGGAGCTATGTTTCACGGACGCAAATTGTGTAGTGTCTTGTTAAAATGCAGACCCTGACTGTTAGGTCTCGGGTACAAGAATAGTTTTAGCATGCTTGCGAGGCTACATTTCTAAAAGCTCCCAGGTAATGCCAATTCTGTTTGCTTATGGACCACATTTTGAGTAATAAAGGTGGAAAAGGGAAGGTTGACAAGCCAAGAGAGGTAGAATGACTAGTTAAAAGTTACACTTCCTCTCTGTGCTCATTTTACCAAACCAGGGAATTTCCCGTGTAAATTACCAGTAATGAAATTGATTTTCATAGGGAAATGTCTTGGGGAAGCAAATTTAAACTTCGCTTTGCAAATATCTTCTACTTCTGTGTTGCTGTTAAGTATACACACACAGTTAATGTTGTGATTGGAATATTCAAATGTCTGATACCAATCTTCTACTGTTATGTAGATCAACTAAAGGAAGTTAGGTTTTCTTGCCATGACAAGTTTATAGGATGGGACTTTAACGTACAAATTCTCTGATAACATTTTATAAGAAGGCTTTTGAAAATAAGCACTTAAAATGCAGAACTATACCTCTAATTAGCAATAGTAAATGAAGTAGGTAAATAATAATATTGTACTTAATAAGCTTGAATTTGATTGGATTTAAGAAAGCTAAAACAGTATATCAAGTGTAGATATGAAGATAATGCACTTTTTTTCAAAAAGGAAAGTGAGATTTATAATTTCATTCTTAAAATACTTTGTAATTGTTCTCTGACTTTTGTCCATATATATCTGATGATAGGTTTTCCCAGGAAATGAGTTATCTAGTTATGTTTTCTTAAATAGAAAAATCTAGTATGGGTAAATAGCAAAATTAACTGATTTCCTTGTCTCTAAATTGAAAATGGAATTTTATAAGGATTTTTTTCCCTAATTGCTTCAATACAGTGATTGTAATGGGTATTTAAAGTCAAGATACACATATTTTGTGTGTTTATTATATTTTACATATTTTAACAAAAATTAAATTGGTTAGGCATTTTAATGGAGTCATTTTATAAAACAAAGACACTTAGATGTCTCATGCTTCTCTGAGATATTGTCTTCCTGCCTTTGAGTATTAGCCATTTCATTTTGTTTTTGTGACACTCTTTTTCTCAGGTAACATTCATTCTTCCAGTTAGTTCTCTTCTCTCTCATCCTTCCTTTTCCCCTCCTTGTAGCATGTTTTTTAAAGATTTATTTTTATTTACGTGTATATATGTGTTTGCCACATGTGTGTGGAGACCAGGAGAGAGTGTTGGATCCCTCAGAACTGGAAATACAGGTGGTTGTGAGCTGCCTGATGCTGAGCCATTTCTTCAGCCCACTGTAGCATATTTTTATTTTCATACTCAAGAGAGATGTATAAAATCTTCATTTTATACATTCAATAAACATTGAATGTTGCAATGAAAAATATTAAGATGATATGAAAGACAAATGGAGACTTAGTACCCTCAAATAAAGAGAAAACATACTCAAATGTATACATATAATAGAGAAGGCAGTCTACAGAATTCCTGATTTATAGAAACATGGCAATCTAGTTGTAAATTTTAGACACACACACACACACACACAAAAAAAAAAAAAAAAAAAAAAAACCAACCCAGATTAAAAGTCTTCTGAACAAGTATTTGGTTGTCGACTTATTTAAGAATGTGATTGAGGCCCAGTGGTGGTGGCACACACCTTTAATCCCAACACTCCAGAGGCAGAGGCAGAGGCAGGTGGATCTCTTTGAGTTCAAGGTCAGCCTGGTCTACAAAAGGGAGTTCCGGGACAGCCAGGGCTACACAGAGAAACCCTATCTCGAAAAAACAAACAAAAAAAGAGAAGAAAAAAGTTTGATTGAAATCATGGCATGCATACTTTTGTCTGAACTTTTATGAGGGACATTTATAGTTCCCACATATTGATGGATTAGTTACTATAGAATACCTTCTGCTGTAGCTACCTAGAAGCATTGAATTTTTAAAAAATATTTATTGTTTTATTTTATGTGTATGAGTGCTCTGTCTGCATTTATGACTTTATACCAGAACAGGGCATCAGATCCTATTAGAGATGGTTGTAAGCCACCATGTGGTTACTGGGAATTGAACTCAGGGCCTCTGGAAGAGCAGCCAGTGCTCTTAACTGCTGAGCCATCTCTTCAGCCCCGAAACATTGAATTTAAATATGAATAATTTAAGATGTAGGTAAACCCATCAGAAAAGAGAATAAGAGAATAAGGCCTTATTTTGGAATGGCCAACAAGCTGAAAACTAATTACAGTTGTCCTGGAGTTGGTTTTCAGACTCAGAAATAGTCTCAGTGGCTGTAAAGTCAGTTTTAAATGCCTGCTTGAGGAGACATCCAGTCTTGGGTTTATGCATGATCTCAAACTAAATTATCTCCATAAACCAGAATTGCAGAAGGCTTTTTCAACCATAGTAAAGAAAATAGAAAACTTACATAACCAGCTCAGATGAAGTATAATGAGAAATATGGTTTTGCCTGGAGTTCTGTGTGATTTCTAAAGTGCATTCATTGCACACTGATTTAGAATCTAAAATCACGCCATCCACTTGTTGAAGACATTTTAAAGTTGATAAATTCCTTTGTAATTGGTTGGAGGTTACCTGGGCAACTGTTTTAGAGGAACACTTCCACTACCCAAGCCAGCTGGAACTTCCAAGGAGGCAGAGACGTGGTTATAGCATGAGGAAAGGAGTCATTAGAGCTAAACAGAGAATTCACAAAAGAAGAATCACAAATGGCTGAAAGACATTTAAAGAAATACTCAACATCCTTAATCATCAGAGAAATGCAAATCAAAACAACCCTGAGATACCACCTTACACCTGTCAGAATGGCTACGATCAAAAACACTAATGACAGTCAGTGTTGGAGAGGATGCAGAGCAAGGGGAACACTCCTCCACTGGTGGTGGGAGTGCAAACTTATACAACCATTGTGGAAATTAGTATGGAGGTTTCTCAGAAAATTAGGAATCGATCTACCTCAAGACCCAGCCATATCACTCTTGGGTATATACCCAAGGAATGCTCAATCATACCACAAAGATACATGCTTAACTATGTTTATAGCAGCACTATTTGTAATAGCCAGAACCTGGAAACAACCTAGATGCCCGTCAACTGAAGAATGGATTAAGAAAATGTGGTACATATATACAGTGGAGTACTACTCAGCAGAGAAAAACAATGACAGCATGAAATTTGCAGGCAAATGGATGGAACTAGAAAAGATCATCTTGAGTGAGGTAACCCAAACCCAGAAGGACAAACATGGTATGTACTCACTCATAAGTGGATTCTAGATATAAAGCAAAGAACAATCAGACTGCAACTCATAGAACCACGGAGGCTATATATATAGCATGTGGGACCCTAGGATGACTGTGACTTATATTAAGTTTTGGTTTTACTCAATTACTGGGCAAGCCTCAATGAAACATTTCACCATTAGGGTAAGAATTTATACTGTATCAAGCTGATAACAAGAAAAATAATTAATTAATTAATTAATTAATTAATTAATTAAAAAAAGAATGTGAGTTTGGGCCTGAAGAGATGGCTCAGAGGTTAAGAGCACAGGCTGCTCTTGCAGAGGACCCAGGTTCAATTCTCAGCACCCACGGTGATGGACAACCATCTCTAACTTCAGTTCCAAGGGATCTGCCACCTTCTAGACCCACCTTCTAGGCTGCTTGGGCACTGCAGGCATGTGATGCAGAGACATGTATACATTCAGTCTCATATATACATAAAATATTCAAAAAGAAGAATTTGAGTTTGGTGCTGGGGAGATGGTTCAGTCAGTAAAGCATGAAGACGTAAATGAAATCCTCAGCATGTGTGTGTGTGGTGGGGGTGGGGGTGGGGCTGGCGGTTACACTCTTGTAATCCTAGCTCTGGGGAGGCAGAGATAAGTAGATGCCTGGGGCTCGCTGACCAGCCAGCCTAGCCTAATTGGTAAATCCCAGGTCACAATGAGGGACCATGCCTCAATAATTAAGGTGGATGGCTGCTGCGGAATGACAATCAAGGTTGACATTTCACCTCTACATGTACTCATGCACAAATGCTTTGTGCCCTCTAATGTGTACCTGTGCATACACACACACACACACACACACACACACACACACACACACACACACACACAGAAGAATAAGAGTTCGTAGAACTTACAAATAGGATTAACATCCCAAGAATTTGAGATAATTGAAAATTAGGAATAAACTAAAAATATGTATTTTAAATCATTAAAAAAGGCTTGTATTTCAACTGAATATAGTAATAGGGACTGGATTTACTTTTAGGTGAAACAGTAAAATTGTACAAAATATATGTATTGCAAGATACTGGACCTCAGGTAATGAAGAACAATGGTCTATGAGAGGCAGAAACCTAGAAGAGAAAAGGGGAGAATCACTATTGAGCTGTAACAATGTATTACCCAAACATATAGTTTTCAACAAAATAACTCAAAAACAGAAAATTGCAATCCATTCAAAGGTAAAACAAAGCTGAGTGTGGTGGTGCATGCCTGTAATCCTTGTATTCAGGAGGCTGAAGCAGGAGGATCTTAAGTTCAAGGCCAGCCTGGGTTTCATAGCAAATATTAAACCTGCCTGAGCTACCTCAAAATGAATGAATGAATTAGCAAATGGATGAAAATAAAATCAGTAGAAACTTTATTCCAGAATTGAGTTTGACAAAGACCACAACACTATTACCAATGTTTTTAATAACTAAAGAAAATTATGCTTAAAGACATGGATATATTAGCTTTCCTTTGTTTATCTAGTCCTCATAAATACTGTTCTTTCCTGTGTTGTCATTGTGGCTATCTTTCTTCTGAGTACAGTATTCCTGTATTTCCTGCAATACTGATGTGATGGTCATGAACTGCCCTAGTGTGTGCTTGTCTTGAAACATTCTGATTTTCCTGTATACCATATTTTTATGCCATAACTTTGCTGAATATAGCATGAATATAGCAATCTTTTTAAAAGAAAATAAAGTATCTGTTACTGTTATGTGTATAGGTGTTTGACTTGATTGTGTACCAGATGTGTGCAGTATTCACAGAAGTCACAAGAGGGCATCACATGCCCTGGGACTGGAGTTGCCAAGCATTGTGGGCTGCCATGTTGGCGCTGGGAACTGAACCCTAGTCCTCTGGAAGAGTGGGTAGTGATCTTAACCAATGAGCCATCTCTTCAGCCCTTGGATAGAGCGGTTTTGATTGCATTTATTTTCAGGGGTTGAAATACATCATTCTGTGCTTATCTAGTTTTTAGTGTTACTTGCAAGAGATCTGATATTATGCTGATGTGTTTGTAGGTGAGCTGGCAGTTTTCTCTTAAAGCTCTCTTTGTATTTTTGACATCTTGACTGTCATGTGTCATAGAGAGGTTCGTTCTTTGTTCGTGTGTATTTAAGGTTGTAAATGTTTCTTGTAGTTGTATGTCCATTCCTCGAGATTTGGGGAATTTTCTGCTACAATTTCATTGAATAGATCCTCTGTTTTAGGTTTTACATCAACTCCCCCTATCCTTTGATCTTGGGTTTGGTTGGTCTCTTGATTCTCATGATTTTGTGGTCATGCTCATTTATTATTGTCTTTGCAGATATTTGTACCATTTCCTCTACCTGTCCTTCATTCTTAATATTCTTTCTTCTGCTTGTTGGATTCTGTTAGTATTGTTTCTACTTTTTCATTTGATTTATTGAGTTTTCTAACTTCCAGTATTTATATTTGTTGGAAATAACTACAGCACTAAAAACTTTACAGGTGCAGGTCCTGTTTTCATCCTTTCCAAACCTCCTAAATAATGATCATCCTCCTAGACGCTAGGTAGCTATAATAATAGTGAGCAAAATCAATGATGGGATCAATGAAGAGATAAAGAAACTAAAAACACTGTAAAACTAATAAATACGCATACACAGACTCCTTTTAACAGTAGAATACACACTCTTCTCAAGTACTGTGCGACTTTCTAGGTAAGATCATGTTTTAGATTACAATAAAACCTCAGCTTTAAAAGAATGAAATCATATAAAATTTCTTCTATGACTACAATGGAATGTAATTATAAAGTAGTGATAAAAGAAAAATAAAAAAGTAGAAATTAATATATCAAAGACATGATAAGGAATATAATATTTGAGGGAATCAATGAAAATGAAAACACAACATCCCAAAGCCTGTGGCATATGCTATTGAAAACACTGTTCAGCTTTTAGTTCATATCTGTAATGGCCTGTATTTAAAAATAAAGATCCTCAGGGCTGAAGTTATAGCTTAGTTAGTACGATATTTGCCTGATGTGCACAAGGCCCTAGCTTCAGTCCACAGCACTGCCACATGTCTGTGATGCTGACACTTAGGAGGTTGAAGCAGGAGGATCACAGGTTCAAGGTCATCCTCATCTACATAAGAAGTTCAAGGTCAGTGTGTGCTAAATGAAATCAACTGCAGATGGAAGTTTCTCTCCCACCCGCTAGTTCTCTAATACCCATCAGCCACTTTCCAAATAATCATTCAGAGACTTAAAATTACATATCCTTGACCAGTATCCATAACAATTTGTAACCAACATTCTAAACAAAGACAACATCCATAATCCATTTTTGGGAATGTAGGCAGAGTTTTCTAGGCTACTTCCTGCTGATTAGGGGTGCTGGTAATCTTATGGGGATCCAGAGAAAATTTAGGATTATGCTCAAGTCCTGATTGGAGTAGTCTGTGAGGCTGGATCATCTCAGCCAGCAGCCTTGAAGCCTTTCTGGATGCAGAACTCAGAGGAAACTGCAACAGAGGTGCTCTGAAATGTTGAATCATCTCAGCCATCTGTTCCCATTGGAGTTTTTCAAGGGGTCTTGCTTGATCAAACCATATTAACTTGGAAGCAATCCAGAGGTTCTCATCTTCTGTGAAAACAAAAGCAGAACCTCTTTTCTAAAGCAACATATCCTTAGACCCAAATTTCAAAGTCAAGATATCTTTAAAATATGTATGTTGGTTTAATTTAGTAGTCCCTTCAATCAAATGTCTCTCTGTAGTTAAAAATCCCAAAGACAACATAATAATAGACAGTATCCAGATTCTCTGTATATTTTCCATCTTTATGTGGCTTGTTTTTAAGGACTAAAGCCATGGCCCTGGCTGCTGGCTCCACCCACTCAGCCTTTCAATAAGGCCAGAGGTACCAATGAGTCATAGTTACCTCCCCAATTCTGGGAAGCAGTATTAAATAGCATGGAGCTGTGTTCTTACGCTCGTGGTTGTGCTCTCAAGCCCACAGGCAGCAGCAGGGGCTGGGAGAAGCCTCTCTGTACCACAGCCTGTGGGAGAGACTGCAGGAGCCCACCATGCCGCTTAGCTCATGGCGACTGGCAGCCAGCTCCATCTCACAGGCAGCTGTCAGGAGACGTGTCTCTGCACTTCTGCTGGCATGAGACTGTGAGACCAGGAAGCCCAGTGCAGCTCCATTTCTGTGCGTTGAGAATCCTTTTTAACCTTTACCAGGTCTATGTGGATCAGTGCCTGATGGTCAGCGCCAATTGTAGATGGATGTTTCTATCCTGCCCATTCCCTCTGCTATTCAGTTCCAAATAAACATACAGAGGCTTATGTTAATTATAAACTGGCCTGTTGCTCAGGCTTATAACTAACTAGCTCTTACGCTTAAATTAACCCATAATTCTGTCTATGTGTAGCCACAATCCTCGGTTCCTTTTCTTAGTGCAGCATTCTCATCTTGCTTGCTTCCTCTGTAGCTGGCTGGCGACTCCAGACTCTGCCCTTCCTCTTCCCAGAATTCTAGTCTGGTCACACTGCCTACACTTTTTGCCTGGCTACTGGCCAATCAGCGTTTTATTAAACCAATTCAAAATCTTTACAGTGTACACATGCGCCCCATTTTGGGCAACACATGTAGATGGAAGTTTCTCTCCCACCTACCATTTCCTGAATACCCATCAGCTGCTTCCCAAATAATCATTCAGAGACTTAAAATAATTGCTTGGCCGATGGCTCAGGCTTATTGCTAGCTAGCTCTTTCATTTACATTAACCCATTTCTATTAATCTGTGTATTGCCACATGGCCCATGGCTTACCAGTGAACCTCTGGCATGTTGCTTTTTTGGCAGCTGATGGCATCTCTCCTGACTCCTCCCTCCTTGTTCCCATCATTCTCAGTTTGGCTTTCCCACCTAACTTCCTGCCCAGCTACCAGCCTGTCAGCTTTTTGTTAACCAATGAGAGTAATACATATTCATAGTGTAGAAAAGGATTGTTCCACAGCAATCAAGTCAACAACTTGACTTTATGCTTTGAGAAATTAGAAAAAGAACAAACAAAAGTCAAAACAGAAGAAAGAAAATATAGATCAAAGTAGATAGGACTTAAATAGTAGAAAAACAAAAATTGAGAAAACTGGAAAAACACAAAAACTGCTAAGGTGTGTAAGATACATAAAAAGTCTGCTTCTTATTGCTACCATCTGTCTGCTTCCTAACTACAGGTACAGTATGGCCAGTTACCTCACACTCTTGTTACCAGGCTTTACCTGTTGTGACATCCTGTATCCTTTCAAGCTAAAAGCTAAAATAAACCCTCCTTTCTTTCTTGTCAAATCCCTTTCTTGTCAAATATTTGGTCACAGCAGTGAGAAAAGCAGTTAATATGAATGCTGTAGATGTTTGTGCTGTAACAAGCTTAACAAATATCTTAGCCTCTTTTCCTGTTATGTGATAAAATAGTCTGGAAACAGCAATGTAAGGAAGAATGGGCTTATTCTTGGTCACAGCTCAAGGATGCAGTCCACCATGTCAAGTAACAAAAGCAGCAAGCATTTGAAACAGCTGAGGACATTTACCCCATTTAGGAAACAGAACAACTAATGCATGCTGCTGCTCAGTCCCCTTTCTCCCTATGTACAATCCAACATCCTTCCTAGGGAATGATGCCACCCACAGTACCCAGGTCTTCCCACCTTGATTAATGTAATCAAGATAATCACATATGCCCATGCCCAGAGACCCATCTCCCTCAAGTGTGTTTAGGTACTGTCAAGTTGACAATTACAAGAAGACATAAAAAATGTAAACAGACCTTAAGAGATGAATCAACAATGTAAAATCTCCCAACAAAGAAAAAACCATGGACCAGGTGACATCACTGGTAAATTTTATGAAATTTTGAAAGAGGAATTCATATCAGTCCTTTCTCAAACTCTTCCCCCTCAAAAAAAATTTAGAAATACTTGTAGTGCTAACATTACCCTGTTACCAAAGCCAGAGGGAATCATCAAAATCGCATACCTTGTATGAATATAGGTGCAAAATTATGCTAGCAAACTAAATCCAGAAGCAACAGTAAAAGAATTGAAAACCAGGACCAAGTTGGATTTGCCCCAGAAATGAATGTATGGTTTACAGTCTGAAAATTGATTAGCAATAAAACCACAAGATAGTATCTGCTGATATATAAAAAAACATTTGCTAAAACCCAGTATCTTAGCGAGAAAATTAAATGCCTTAGTTCAAGTTATTTTTTAGACTAGGAATAGGAAGGACTTTCTCAATATTATAAAGAAATGTATCAAAATCCCATGGATAACATCATATTCATTAATTAACAGGTAGAAAATCCTGCCCCCCACCCAAGATCAGGAATAAAAAATAGAATGTTTCTTTTTTACTACTTCTGTTACATATTGTACCAGAAAATCCAAGTTGGATCAATTAGGCAAGAAAGAAAAACAAAAAAATTCCAAAATGAAAACTGTTCTTACTTGATGTCATCATCCTATGTGTGAAAAACAATATTTTTAAATCCACAACAAAAGGGGCCAATGAGGTGAGTTAGTGGGTAAAAACACGTGCTGGCAAGACCTGAGTTTGATCCCTGGGACCCACAAGGTGGAAGTCACAACGGACTTCCAAAGACCATCTTTTGACCTCCACATGTGCGGCAATGTATGCATGTGCCCACACACATACACACACGTGCACACTACATAAAAATAAGGGCTGGAGAGGTTGCTTAGTGGTTAAGAACACTTACTAGTCTTCCAGAGGACCCAGATTTGGTTCCCAGCATGCATGTGACAGCTCACACCATCTGTAACTCCAATTCTAGGGAGCCCAATGCCCTTTTCTGGCCTCAATAGGCACCCGCTTGTATATGTGTACATAAATAAATTATTTATGTGTACATAAATAAATAAAGGTGAAAAACTCACAATTATAAATAACAACACTAAAAAAATGACAAAATGTATACTGTCCCTGATAAACTACATGGTTTCAAGGTATTAAATGATTATACAAAACTCAGTGGCCAAAGTGCCATGGAAAGCCAGGCACACATCTGTAATGGCAACATACCTAAAGCAAGAGGGACAAAAATCCCCAGAAGCACGTGGACCAGCTGGCCTGGTGTGCAGCAGTGAACAAGAGACCCTGTGTCAAACATGGTGGAAACTAAGGTTGTCTTCTGACCTTCACATGTGTGCAATGACATGCACGTGTCCAAACTCACACTCGTGCACACACAATTATATATGGCACACACATACATCATACACAACAATAAATAGATAAATTCAGTGCAATTTCAAGAGAATGAGAAAATAATTCACAGCTGGTTGGAAGACAGGTTGTCAGATTCTTACAAAACTAAACATCAGTAATTGTGTTGCTTGGTGTTTACCCAAATGAATTTTTGTCCATATAAAGATCTGCATAAAGATGTTTATGGACACTTTTTTCATAGTTACCTTTAAAGGAAACAAGAACTCCTTCAGTGGATGAGTGGATGAATTGATATATCCAGCCAGTGGAATATCACTTATTGTTAGGGTGAAAAAAAGGAACTAGTAAACCATGAGACATAAAGAACCATGAGCATATATTACTAAGTGAGGGGCCCTTCTGAAAATAGCAGACCCTGTGCCTCCAATATATAGTCTCCTGGAAAAGATAAAAGTGGCCAGTTTCCCTTCTGTGTGTAGTTGTCTCTGAGTGTTCTTATCTTACCAGGACACCAGTCACTAGATTAGGTCTTACTCCATTAACCTAATCTTAATGCAACTACCAATACAGGGATTCTGTTTCCAAAGTCATCAGCTGAAGTTTCCGGACATCGGCAGGGAAGGGAGGGATGAATGTTTTGAGCAGTGAAATTACTGTTGGGTAAGAGACTGTGGTCAGAGGGTGTTTTACACATTTGTTAACACCCTCAGTAGTAATGATGGGTCTATAGGTCAGTGGTTTTAACACATCTGCCATTCTGTTGTGGGATGTGTGGTTGAGATCCTGTTTCTGTAAAAGGTAAAACGTTTGTTTGTTTGTTTGTTTGTTTTTAAGTAACTTAGAAAATAATGTGGCACCAACATGAAGATGGACAATGGTAGTATTATGGTAGAATTCAGTTACAAATAAGCAATCTATGATTACTTCATTGTCAACAGGGATGTTGCCAAGTCCCTTTAATGAAGGGAAAGAAGAGTCTGTTTAAAAAATGGTTCAGTGACAACTGAATATTCACATACACACAATGAAATTGCATGTTAGCTCTCCCTACAAACATTCTCTTAGGAGAAACTGTAAGGTTTCTTGTAAGGGTCAACTTTTATGGCTTCGTTTGGGTGATGCTTATGTACTACACTAGAAACACAACCACCACCATCAAAAATAGACTAGACTTCATTGTAACTAAAACAGCTTTTGCGTCAAGAGGTATCAAAAAAAAAAAAAAAAAGAGGAGACAAGAATCCACAGAATGAGTGAGTATGCAGATCATGTGTGCATAGTCTGTATCAGATATACAAAGGACACTCTCAATGCAATGAAAGGCAGCTCAGTTTATAAGTGGGCACAAATTCAATTAGATTGCTTCAGAGAACATGAACATGTGGGCAGTAAGCACATGGCAAGATTCAGTGGTCATTACAGGAAAGCACACCAAAAGCACTCCAAATCTCCTGGCTAGATTTGCTAAAGTAATGCTTTGAAATGAGAGGGTTGGAGAGGTTAGAACGAACGTTTATTACTGGTAGAAATGAAAGTGATACAGGCTTTTCTGAAACCTTCCAATTCCTTAGAATAGTAAATAAACACTGAGTAGTGACTTCTTTCCTAGGTATTAGTAGAGTTAAGAATATATGCAAGCTAGAAATTTGCCATTAGGGAAGACAGCTGCAAAAACAGATGTAAGTAGTCAGTAGAGTTCTTAGGAGTCTAAAGAAAGGAATTTAAAGACAATGTAGATAATCAGCTAGATTATAGATAGTTAACTGTGAGGTTGACAGCTGAAGTTTGAATAGTAAACAGATAACTCACCATTGCCATTGTAACAAATGATGCTAAACTTAGTGGCTTAAACACTATAAACTAATTACTGTCTTACAGTTGTTGAGGTCGGGAGCTGAAATACGCTTTTAGGTATAGGTTAGTTTTCTAGGGCCGATAGAACAATACATCAGACACATAGTACCTTAAGTCAGCAGTGACAATTCGTTTTGTAGTTCTGGAGTCTAGAAGTCTGAAATTAAGCTACTCACAGGCCTGTGCTGTCTTCGGAAGATTCAGGCAAAAAACCCTTCTTCCTAGCTTCCTGGTAGTCCTCAACTGCCCTTGGCTTATCGCTACCACCATCTCTTGCTATCACCATCTTCTTTCTGCATGCCTGTGTATGTCTCTCTGTGGTGTGTGTGTGTGTGTGTGTGTGTGTGTGTGTGTGTGTGTGTGTGTGTGTGTGTGTGTGTATCTGTGTCTGTGTCTGTGTAGTGTGTGTACATACATGTGGAGGTCAGAGGACAACCTCAGGTTTTATAGATCTTGGCTTCTACCTATTTGAGACAAAGTCTCTTTTCTTGCTTACCACTGCTTAGGCTGGGCCAACCGGCCCACGAGCTTTTAGAGATTCTCCGGTCTCTACCTTCAGTTTGTTTTAGGTTCCCTTGTGCTGCTACACTGGTCTTTATGTGCATTCCAGGGCTTGAACTGCCCACATGCTTGTAGGTAAGTGGTTTAGCCACTGAACCATCTCCCCAGCCCCACCCTGCCTCTCTTTTTCTTTTCTTTCTTCCTCGTTTTTTTTTGGGGGGGGGGAGGGTAAGGGATTGGTTTTTTGAGACAGGATTTTTCTCCATAGCCCTGGCTGCTCTGGAACTAGCTCTATAGACCAGGCTGACTTCGAACTCACAGAGTTCCGCCTACTTCTGCCTCCCAAGTACAGGGATCAAAGGTGTGTGCCGCCACCACCCAGCATTCTTTCTCATTTTTTATGACACATGAAAATTTCATACCTGTATACACCTTGTTTTTATAAGGACACAAGTCATTGGAATCATGTTCTGCTCAATCCAATACAATGTCACCTTGATACAGTCACACCTGTTAAGACCCTGTTTCCAAGTAGTCATATTTTAAGGTTCCAGGTGGACATGAATATTGAGGGGCACTCTTCAACCCACTGATTGGGTTTAAAACTAAGATGGGAGGGGTGGTTGCCTTGCTCCTCTGAGTCATTTTCAAAGCCAGTGGCTTTGTTTTCATGACTTGAGATGCACTATGTTTTGGAGCAGAAAATACATGAAGATTGTGCTCTATAGGCCAGAGCAGTCAATGGAAGGGGAAGGAATGTGCAGGCTTCATTTCCCCAGCTCCTGAGCATTCTCAAAGAACAGAGTTCTCATACCCTCGGTTCAGCTAGAGTCATTTACAGCAACAGTAGCCCTTGGGGAGTTGCTATGACCAGCACAGTGAGTACTGAGGTCCAGCTTAAGAGAATGTGAGGAGAGAGAATGATTTATCTCCTTCACCGCGGAGAATCTTTTGTGAATAATGTATTATAGTTTTGTTACAGAAAATGTCACACACTGAAAAGGTAACAGTGTAGCATGATGTACCCCACACGCTGGCACCTAGCTTCGGAAGTTGACATTTTACTGCTCTTGTTTCTCTGGTTTCCCCTTACTTTGATAGCAAGGATGTATTTTAAAGAAAATCACAGATCTCATATTTCATGTACAGAAGTACAGTACACTTTCATACTCTTCATCCAAAATCCAAATAAAATCCATTTTATTACTGTTGGTGTTCAAAAAGTTTCAGATTTCAGGGCACTTCTGATTTCAACTGTGGAGAGTAGAAATATTTATGTAGAAAGCTTATGCAAATCCTTTAAGCTTGAAAGCAAAACAAGACTCAGGGCTGGGGAGATGCTCAGTGGGTTGTGTACAGGCTCTTCTGCCGAGCTTGATGACTTGGGTTCCATACCAGGACCTACATGGAAAGAGAGAACCAACTCCCAAAAGTTTTCTTCTGACTTCCTCACATGCACAGTAGTACAGGTGCCCCTCCCCCCAGAGTAAATAAATATGAACAACAACACCCTGAAATCAGGACACTCTGGTTCTAAACGTTTTGAATAGAATACACTACACACACATGCTTACTAGTTACAGATTTATGAAATGACCACCTAGCCTCTCATAGCTGAAAATTTCATGTGACTTATTAACCAACAATTCATCCATCTTTGCTTTTCTTTAGTGTCTCAAACCTTTCTTTTCACTTCAGGTGTGTGTAAGTCAAGAGCTAGCCAATATACACACATTGGTTTGACTGTTTGCTAAGCTTTTGCCAGTGGCTCTCTACCTTCTTCAGGACTGTGTAGTGACCAAGAAACAAAAACTTATCCACATCCTGGATGTGGCTTCTTACATCCTAGGGTACTGACATGTTCTCTATCCCTTATTTATTTATTTATTTATTTATTTTTGGTATAAAATGACAGATGTTAAAATTCAGTGAGACCCAGTTCTTTGTTTCTTTTCTTTCCTTTTTATTTCATTTATTTATTGATTTTTGCAATGGTACCTCATAGGTAGTAGTGTATTACATGAAGGAGTACATAAAACTGATTTTCTCTCCAGTGATGGGAAGAATGCCCAAGGGTTCCATGTGGTGTTGACATGGTTGTGTCTCCATCACCCTTCCTGCTGAAGCAGTACACAGTCAGCTCCTGGTTTCATGCTGGCTGCACTAGAAGAACATGAAAAATTCCCGTGTGTAGTGTAGGCTCTGCCCTAGGTGGAGGATATCAGGAGCCTTGGCAATGGCATTCCTTTGTATTTGAGATGTAATACTTGTGCATCTTTATGGAACTTGATGCATCTATACAGTATGTAATAAAGGATAATAAAACATTTCCATCTCTTTAAATACTAATCATTTCATGTGTGGGAAATTCTACTCTTCAGGTCATTTTGAAATGCAGCACAGGTTGTTTTAACCAGTAGTTACCTGCTGTGCTGGAGCAGAACCAGTATTCCTTAACTCTGTTTTGGTGCCACATTCTCTGCCCTTTCCAGTCTCCGGTCTGTTCTTACTAGTTTCCACAAATGAATAATAGTGTTGTGTTTATCTTTCTGACTGGCTTATTTCACTTAGCACAATGATTCCCATTTCTACTCATGTTGCTGCAAATGTTTTTTTTTTTTTTTTTTTTTTTAGTATTCTATTCTTTTTATGACTCAATAGTATTCTAGTCTGTAAAGATACTATAGCATGTTATCTGTTCATCCACTGAAGGGCATTGGACAGATTCAATATTTGTGAATAGTGTGATAATAAACATGGGAATATAAATATCTTCTGGTATAATGACCTCAGCTTTGAATGTATTATATCCAGTAGGGGACTTGCTGGATCACATGATAATTTGTTATATCCCTTTTTGGTGTTCAGTGCTCTATGTATTCTGGATATTGATCCAGAATTATTGATGGATAATTTGTATTTTTCCCACTCAGTATGCTCTCATTTCCTTACTGTGTGAGGATTTTTAGTTCATCGTCCCTTTTGTCTGTTTTTATTGCCTGTGCCTTTGGGTCCTGTCATTAAAACTAAGTCATCACCTCCATCACACCAGTATACAGGAGCCTTCCCCTTGCTTCCTTGCAGTGACTTTATAGTTCCATGTTTTGCATATAGGCCTTTGATCTGTTGTCAGTGAGAGAAACAAATGTAGTGTTATTCTGCTGTCTGTGTATGTGTCCATGTTTTTCTGACACTGTTTATTAAAAAGACTGTATTTTCTTTGTCCACCATTTGTGTATTCTTAGTATATTTGTACCTAATCAGTTGGAGTATTGACATGAATTAACTTCTGGATTTTTGCTTCTGTTGGGGGCTTGTCTATGTGTCTGCTTTCATGATGTTTGGGTTACAGTGGCAGTATAGTATACATAGTATACATATGGATTTTGTTTGTGTGGAGAATAGGGTCTTATGTCACCTAGGTTGGCCTTAAACTGGCTCTTTCATCAATATATCATAGTTTTCATTGTAGACAGTTCTCACTTCCTTGATTAAATTTACTCTAAATATTTTATTTTATGGCTTTTGTGAATGGATTGAACTCCTCATTTTCTTTCCATCAATTTCATTGTATGGCTTGTGTTTGAAATCCCAGAGCACATCAGAATGAGGCGGGAGAATGACAGTTTGAAGCCAACCATGGTTATATACTGAACTCAAGGTCAGCCGTGGATGCACAGAGAAAGCCTGATTTTTGATACTTAATTCATAGTGGATGCACAGAGAAAGCCTGATTTTTGATACTTAATTCATAGTCTGCAGCTTTACTAGATTTATGTATCCGCTCTAACAGCTTTTTGATGGGGGAATTTAGATTTTTCTCTATAGAAAATCATGTCATATGCAAATAGGGATAATTTATCTTTTTCTTTTCCCATTTAGATATTCTAGTTTCTCTTTCCTTCCAGTACTATATTAAGAATGGTGAAAACAGGTACCTTTGTGCTTTGCAATCTTAGAGGAAACATTTGCAGTTTCCTTGCTCAGGGTCATATTAGCTGTGGGTTTTGTACACTTAGCCTTTTGTATTTTCAGGATTTCCTTCTATAAATGACTTGGTAAGAATGTTTTGCCATAAAAAATACTGTATTTTACTGTATACTTTGTCCATGGATATGATATATACTACAGTCCTGAATTCTGGTGATGTGTTATACGCTTATTGGTATGTGTATGTTGAACCATCTTTGAATCCCACTTTATCATGGAGTGTGATCTTTCCCATATTCCAGTAAATTTATTGAGAATTTTTGCCACTATGTTTATGCAGAATGTGAGTCTATAGTTTTCTTTGCTTTCATACCAGGGTAATGGGGAAAGCCGGACATACAAAAGAGTTTGGCAGAGTTCCTTCCATTTCAATTTTTGACTAGTTTCCACAGAATTGGAATTAGTTTTTCCTTAAGTAAATAGTACAATTGACTAGTCAGCTCATTAGGTCCTGGAAGGTCTTTTAAACAAGACACTTAAGGCTTCAGTCTCACTACTCAGTACTAGTCTGTCCCATTTACGTTCTCCCTCCTCTCCTTCCTCCATCCCTTCTTTCCTCTCCCCTCCTTTTATTTGTTGATTGTGTTTCTCCGTGCTGCCCAGGCTGCCCTTGAACTTCATATAGAATCCTAGTTGACCTCAAACCTGGATCCTCCTGCCTCTTCGTCCTGTGTCCTGGAGTTACAAACAAACCACCGTGCCTACTCCTGTTTACTTGACTCAGTTCGGGTGGCTTCTGTGTGCTCATAGACTTACCCGTTTCTTCTAGGCTTTCTAGTTATTTCACCGTGGGATTTGTCCTAACAGATTTTAGTGAGCCTTTGTGTTTCTGTGCTGTCTGTTGCATTATCTTTTTCATCTTTGGTTTTGTTTGTTTGAGATCTCTCTCTCTCTCTCTCTCTCTCTCTCTCTCTCTCTCTCTCCTCTCTCTCTTCCACCTAGAAGTTTGTCAATCTTGTTTTTCCTTTAGTTTTGATTTATATCTTCATATTTCTTTCCTTCTACTAATTTCTGGTCTGTTCTGTTGTTGCTTGCTGAGTCCTTGAGTGCACTGCTGAACGTTGCTTTGAGGTTGTTTTCTTTCTGATGTGTGGGGATATTGCTATACATCTCTCTCTAAGAACTGCTTTTGTTATGTTACACAGATTTTGCGAGGTGGTTTTCACTTAACTACCAGAATTTTTTTCCTTTTAATTTCTCCAGTTACCCATTGGTTTTTGTTGCTCATTGTACATTATTTTTTTTATGCTTTCCATTCTTCTTGTTGCTGTTGACTTGCAGTTTTATCCTGTTGTGACCTGAGAAAATGTGAGATATTATTTCAGTTTTTAAGAAATTATCAAGACTTGATTTAGGGCCTAACTAATATATGAGCTACCTAGAGAATGTTCCTATGTGCTGATGAGAACGTGTTGTGTTCTTTTAGATGAAAAGTAAATGTCTGTAAGGTCCATTTGCTCTATATGAAATCCTCAGCCAGTACCTGGAAAGCATACACTAGTCTTAACTGTGTGTTGACTAATATTATTATTCTAATCATGCCAGCATTAAAATAATACTATGATTCTAATCTAATCTCCATTTCAGTTTCCCACAAAGTCTTAAAATTGAATCTTGTGACAGACAGTTACTGATTGATTATGTCTACATTCAATGAAGGCTTTATATGGGAAGTAGATTGGCTATTCTCTCTGCCATACCCATGGAGTTCAGTGGAGGAACCTGAAGGTGGGAAGCTGTGTGAACAGCCATGGCAGCTAGAATGATGGTATATCCGAGCACGTGTTTTCAATTCTAAACACTGAACTAGAGTGTGGCAGTCTGGTTGTAAGCCTGAAAAATGCAAACACTGACTTACATGTGTGGTGTGTAATGTTAGCAAGGACCTCTTATTGCAGGGTTTGGGAGTGGAACATCTTCAGAGGTTTGAGGCAGTGGTCTAGTACTTCTGCCGTACAATTGAAAGGAGAGAGTTGGTTTTCCTTCCTATCTCCCTTCCCTTTTTCTTGTTTTTTGTTTTTTTTTGTTTTTCGAGACAGGGTTTCTCTGTGTAGCTTTGCGCCTTTCCTGGGACTCACTTGGTAGTCCAGGCTGGCCTCGAACTCACAGAGATCCACCTGGCTCTGCCTCCCAAGTGCTGGGATTAAAGGCGTGCGCCACCACCGCCCGGCCTCCCTTCCCTTTTTCTTCTCCTCTCCCCTTCCTCCTCCTCTCCCTTTCTCCTTCCTAGTTCAGAAGCTGCACTAAGTCACCTGGCATTCCATGAGGTTTGCACATGAATGTGATCATTATGTTGACTGTCACTAGATGGAGCTCATGAGCCCAGTTTGTGTGTAATCCCTGTTCATCTCCAGAGAGGGGATCAATACTCAAAGAGAATTGGCAACTGGTTTTGAGTGACAGGATTATTAGCTTTGCCTTTAAAAAGTCAGTTGTAAAACTGCAAAAGTTTTTCATTCCACAACCTTGCCCTTATTTTTATTTTGTTTTGTTTTGTTTGCAATCCCTTTGAAGCATAGTGTAGTATCAGTACTAAATCTTTATAGTACTGAGAGTATTCTAAGTTTATTTTTTACTGTGTCATTTGTATAATAAAGCTGGAGTCTTCTGTTCCAGGGCTTTGAAATTTAGCAGCTCTTCCTTTCAGCCCATTCCAGGAAGAGCAGGGACCACTTTGCTGTTGTTACCTGACGTTTTCAGTGTCACACATGTACTTACATTTCCAGCACTTTATGTAGCTAGAGGCCAGGATGGGATTTTCTCTATCACGCTCATCAAAGGTAAGAAGCTAGAAACTAGAAAGAGGGGATAATGCTGGGGATGGCTTCCATCCAAACTGCCTGTGCTCTGAGTTTTGGATGGGGAGGTGAGAGGCAGTGGGAAGGCAGAGGAATGCTTTCCAAGCCTTAAAGAACATTTAGTTAACTCATAGTCAGGCATATGTGGGCAAGATCTAATCTAATTTTTTGTCTTTCTACCACAGCACATGCCCTTATAGTCGGCCTCCTTTTGGCTATGGAAATTTTCCAAGTTCAATGCCAGAATGTCTTGGTTACTATGAAGACAGGTACCAAAAGCACGAGGCTATATTTTCAGCTTTAAATAGAGACTATCCTTTCAGAGACTACCCAGATGAGCACACACACAGTGAAGATTCTCGAAGCTGTGAGAGCATGGACGGGCCTCCTTACTACAACAGCCATGGCCACAGTGGGGAAGAGTACTTGAATCCCATGCCTCCATTGGACATTGGAGCCTTGGAGAATGTCTTCACAGCCCCAACATCAGCTCCCTCTGGCGTCCAGCAAGTCAATGTCACTGACAGCGACGAGGAGGAAGAAGAAAAAGTGCTCAGGAATTTATAATTTAAAACAAATATGCACAGAAAATAAACATTTCTTAAAATATATTCTGGGTCAGTTGGTGTGAGAAAAAAGCCTAGAATGCTTTGCTGAGAGTTTTCAGCCATGATCTGAGGAGTCAGAACCAAATGCCATTCGTGTCTTCCTAAATTCTCATTAGTGACCCTGGATTCCCGATGCCTCAGCATAGGGATGTTAAAATCTAGAGTAGTTACTTTCATGGCTGAAATTTGCACCAACATGTGATAGCATTACTTTATCTTGGAACATTTGAAATACAGAAAGCTCCCAGTGGCGTGTGAGGACACACATGTGAGTATATATCTGGCATGGCAAGTGTGATTAGAATTTTATCTCAGGGTACATTTATTTTATTTTTCTGAAAATTTGCTGTTTATATATTTATGAATGTTGTCAGTTTTTATGTAACATTTTGAAAATATTTTGATAAATTGTAGACATGAACTAGAGCTCAGTTGCTAAATTTAATTTACACTAATAACCATTTATAAGTTGAAAATGTATTTTAATGACACCTGGGCAGTTCCTTCAGATACAGTCATTTCTGTTACTGAACATTTTATCATCATTTTAACTATCTTTCCCATTTGGTATGCATTGTTGTATTGTTGTTGTAACTGAATAAACAGATGAAAACACTCTTGTTGAATGTTTTCTGTTGAGAGGAGGGACATGGGCACTGTAAGTGCTGGTCAGGTGTGGTTAGCTTTTATGCTCCATGCAGGTATTTCTGCTTAGCAGCCGATAGAGTGCCACAGAGTCCACTTAGTCTGTGTGTTAATTATGTGTGTCATTGCTGCGATAAAATACCTGAGAAAAGCAACTTAGGGAAGGAAGGGTTTGTTTTGTCTCATGGTTTGATGTTATGGTCCATCATGGGGGAGCATGGCAGAAACATGAGGTGGCTGGTCGCATTCCATCTGTGCTGGTACTGAGCTTGTTTCCTCTTTATCAAAGACCCCAGCCCATGGGACGATGCCATCCACATTTAGAGTGCATTGTCCCATGTCAGTTAACCTGATCTAGAAACTTCCTCAGACATGCCAAGAAATTTGTCTCCTAGGTGATTCCAGTTCCTGCCAGGTTAATAATAAATGTAAATATCACCGTTTGCATGATTTGAAATTGTACCGCCAATGATGTGTGTGTATTCTAATGATGTTTTGAAAGTCTACATATGATTTAAACCCTCCCCAAAGGGGATATTGTGTTCACCTGGCTTGAAGGCCATGGGATTTACTTACAATTTGTAAACTTAACTCACAGTGAACACCAATGTTTGTGATGTCACAGCTTGGCAAGCATCCATTTGTGAATAAAGGATAGAGTAAGGACCACCAGAGTCAATATCATTTTAAAAGGTATCTGTCTACAAGGAAAAAATTGAATTATTGGGAAATTGCTCTTCTGTAATTTTTATTTTCAGGTTTGATATTCTTTTTTTGTGTGCACCCATGCATGCAGACATGGAGGCCAGAGGATGGCATGGGTGTCTTCTTTAATCATGCTCTCACTGAGCCTAGAGCACACTGTTGTGATAGCTCCACCTGTTTCCACCTCACCCACTTCTGGCTTACAGATATGCACCGCTGTGCCAAGCTTGTACATGGACGATGAGGATCTGAACTCATCCCCCTGCGTCCTGAGTTCCTTCCCAAAGCCTCCAAGTCTGATACTCTTTTAATTGCTCAGCACAGATAATTTTGATGTAAAGATAAAATCCTGAACTTATTGGATGATTAAATATCATGTCATTTTATGTGTGAACTAAAGGAACATTACATATTTAATGTCTGTTAATTCAGTTAATGTCTAGGAGAAATGTATGCAACAATTTGACCTTTTTTTTTTTATCCCATCTCATTTAAAAGGCTTTCGTCATAACCTTACCCTACAGACAGACTAGTTGAGGAAATCACTGTGTGAAACAGCAGAAAGGGGAAGGTCACAGTTCACCATTTCCTAATTACCTGTTTCCAGGGTTGCCTTTCACGTCTGACTTCTTCCACGGTTTTCTTAAAAAAAAAAAAAAAGTATTATTTAGTGTGTGTATGTCTGTGTGTGCGCCATCTGTGTGCTATATCAGTGGAGGCCAGAAGAGGGTAGGATCTCACAGAGCTGGAGTTAGAAGAGATTGGGAGTCATCCAACCTGGGGGCTGGGCATCAAACTTGGGTCCTCTGGAGGAGCAGCAGGTGCTCTTGACCACGGAGCCATGTCTCCAGACCCTTCTACAGTTGTTCAGTAGCTAGGGCTAGGCATTCTCTTAGTCACCTCTTCCTCATGCTGGCATCAGAAGTCAGTTCAGGTTGTTTGTAGACCCACAGTGTAAGTTGGACCAGAAACCTACTTGTTTCTTACTTAGCGAAGACCAATCAGATAGTCGTGTGTGCCCACAAAGTACCCATACCTGTTCACTTACCAGCTTTTAAACCACCGACTGAAGATCTACAGACTAACACCCCCCCACCCCCCACCCCCCCACTCCCACCCCACCCCAAGGGCATCCGCGTCTCATCAGTGGGGAAAATCTCAATGCTCCAAGCCACAAGTGGTCTCCAACAGTCTCCTTGTCTTCTTTGTTCCTATATTAAGTTGGACTGCATGGAATTTGTTACACAAATTGTCTCCTTTTCAGAGTGTATTGTAATAATGTCAGTATGCTCCAAATGTCAAAGTGTTCCATACTCTAGACATGACTGCTGGAAGCATTTGCAAATTAAAAACTAGTTTTATTGCACGGAGATGGAAAGGGTGCCTTCCTGAGAAACCGAGTTAGAAAGGAGAGAGCAGCGTTTCTCTGAGTGTGCCGATCAAACCCAAGTGGTCCAGATGTTCTGACTGAATTGGGTCAGACACCTTTGGAAGCTGGTGCTGGGCCCCACTTTGAAGTGAGCAATGTTTATTATCGTCATAATGTCACAAAAGTCTAATATCTCAGGGTAACACACTTACCCTGCTTGCTTGAGACTCCTTTTGGGTTTTAACGGTACCTGTTGACGTCACCCAGTGCACACTTTGGGAAATGGCTGGCAAATGACAGCTGGGGTTTTTGGGTTGTGAACTTCACACGTGGTTTTCCACATTGGTTACCTTAAGTGCTTTGCTAAACAAAAGCAGTTTCTGAATAAACTTTTTAAAATTGTGTCTAACAGTCTTAAAAGATTAAAGAACTGAAACTTGTAATTGTTGTAATTCACTGCTAGCCATTAAACTGGCTTTTTAATGAATGATGACTGTATCAAAGAATTCATGGAGGTAAATGTGCCCATAGACACAGCATGCTTTTACTATCAACCAGCTGTCAGGAGAGTCTTGCCAGAGCTAAAGGTCAGAGCTGCATAGTTCATGTTTCAGAAAAATGTACCAGGGTAAATTCACTGTACATAGTGAAGGGTTTCTTAAGGACATTTTCATGTACTTTGAGCATACTCACACTCTTCTACCCTTTCTACCCCACCCTCCTCTCCCAATCTCCATTCTCTTCCCTAAAAGCCCTCCTTCCATTCTCTCTCCCTCATCTCCCCCTCCCTCCTCCCTCCCTCCTCCCTCCCTCCCTCCCTCCCTCCCCCCTCCCCCCTCCCTTCCTCCCTCTCTCCCTCTCTCCATCCCTCCCTCCCTCCCTCCCTCTTTCTCTGTCTGTGTGTGAATCTAGGTTCCACATATAATGGAAAATGTGACATTTGTCCCTAAATCTACCTTATTTTGCTTAATATGATGCTTTCCCATTCATCCATTTCATCCATCTTTCTGCAGATGATATGCTTTTATTCTTCTTTTGCTTCTGAATGAAACTTTTTTGGGGCGACTGAGCATCTCTGCAGATCAGATCCCTTGCCTCAGAGCCTAAAGATCTGAGTTCCAGCCCCAGGTCCCATGTGTGAGTGGATACCTGGGCAGAATCTGTACCTCACTTCTTGGACTCAGCTATAAACTCTGACCCTGTCTCTGGCACCTCTGAGAGCACACAATGACTCCAGTGCCTGGTAAAAGTGCTGCTGTTCCTTATGTAGAGAAGTGGTCTCTCTCCATCTGAGCATGGAAACATGCATTTTGTTGTGGTAATCTGCATTTTTGACAAGCTTATTTAGCAGTTCACTCTTGTGCCAACCATTGACACTGTATCAAGTTTGTTTTCAAAATGATCTAGCCATATTAAAAGCCATCTTCACAAGAGAGAAAGAAGGCTTCAGTCTATCTTATGATTATTCTTATTTTATAACATTTTCCTAATTTCATTGATGACATGCCCATGCTATCTGTCATGCTAACAAACCCAAAAGAGGATATTCTCTGTGCTGGGGTGTGAAGTTGGAGCTGAGTAGAAGCTACTGTTGACATGAGAACTGAGTGGCTGTGGCAGATGGAGTCACCCCAGGTGCAGTTTGTATCATTGCATGAAGGGCAGACCATGTGGAAGAGCACCCCAGGGTACATTGCCCATGTCCTGCCTAATCCCAGCTCATTCCTCAGGTCTCAGTTTATACATATCCCAGCTGTCACCAGTGACAACAACCCTTTCCACTTTGGGTACTAGAACCCTAAAATTCTATTATATGTGGCCATTCTGAAAAATACTTTATTTCACCTCCTGTAGCTGGGTGTGGTCAAGTACCCAAGTCCTGGACTCCTAAGATACCAAGGGATGTTCCCAAACATATCTTTAAAGGGAGATACCATGCCATTCTTGCCCCTGTGACCTTCCTACTACTAGCAGGAATATAGTAGTGATGGCTGGAATCTCAGCAATCATCGTGGACTGCATAGGCCTCTGTCGGAAAATGGTAGAAAGACAAAGTTAGCACCATACCCGGGCTGGATTGTTAACACTGTATGAGAGCAAAAGAAACATGTAGCCAAACCAATTCACAATCATTTGGTTTTCTCTGTCACATGAACCAGATTCTTCCTAATGTAGGCTTTTACCCTCCAGAAAGCATGCAAAAGCCCTCACAGCCTGAGCCAGGTTCCTGCTTTATGTTCCCGAGAGGCCTGGGTGTACATCTCCCACTAGCATCTAAGCACTTTTGTGATCAAGCAGGAATAATGCATTATTCTACAGACTAGAGAGACATGTATGTGGATGAACAGAACAACGATGCATTCTGAGCCTCACAGGCCAATGAATTTCGTTGGCCAGCTGGTAAGCTGTGCTCCCCACGGCTACATTTCGTGTTACTAAATCTTTAAAAGAATGACACCCTGCTTCTCCAAAGTCTGAATATTAAAGGCTGGGTCCTGAAAAGCTATGTCTTTGCAAGGCTCCCCAGCTGATTGTAAAGTCCACTGAAAAGGTTCACAAATGGTGCTAGAGAGCTACCTGATAACATCAGCAAAATTGCCCTTCTCCCTCCTTGTCTACATCACTTTTAACAGTTCAGTTGCCTTTCCACACTTAAGCTAAAGGCAATTGCTCACCTGAGATTTGTTTCTGACACCTAAGGTGAACAGGAAGGTTCAAAATCCTCAGCATGATTTGCACACTGGCAATTATGTAGTATATTTTGTCCGTGCTCCGACAAATAAAGCTTGCTTGGAGATCAGAGGGTGGAGCTAAGCCTCTAGTTGACCATACAGGCCGGGCAGTGGTGGCACACACCTTTGATCCCAGAACTTGGGAGGAAGAAGCAGGAAGATCGGGAGTTCAAGGCCACTTTTTCCTTCCTAGGGTGCAGGTGTTGCTACCCAGACTGTCCTTGAACTCTTCAATCTCATGCCTGGGACTGTAGGCATGCACCTCCACACAAGGACTTCCTTGAGGCAATGCTGCTTTCCTCACGGGGAATGGTTGTCAAGGGTGCTGGAACGCCTGGTGGCCCTGCCCCCTCTGCTTTGGTTAACCCCCTCTGTAGTGGAGCAGGTGTTGCCAGCACAGCAGAAGCAGAAAACAGACACTCATGACAGCCTTTGCATCCATGCCCTAAGGGCTCAGCTTTACACCTGCCTTGGTCCTTGAGCCAGCTAACTAGTTCAAGGATTTTTGTTGTGATGGTTTTCTATTTTTTTTTTAAATTATTACTCATTTTACATTTATTTATTTATATTGTCTGTTGCGTGTGCATGTGTAGGCGTGCATGTGCCACAGTGCACATGTGGAGGTCAGAGAACAACTCACGGGAGTTGGTTCTCTCTTTCCATAGTGGGGGAGAGGGGTGAGTTCTAGGATCAAATTCAGTCTCTACAGTAGGCACCTTTACCCACTCAGCCATCTCTCTGGCCCACGGGTTCTCTTGCTTGTAAGTTAGCCTAGACAAACACAGTTTGAACCTAAACACATTCCTTCATGTGATGCTAGGAGCTAGATGGCATTTTTCATCCCAGTGAAGGCTTTTCACCGTCAGTGAAACTGTGTTGAAGAATTTCAGCTCCGGGATCAATCAGGCACATCTGGGAAAGACTCCTGGCTCCATCCCTTCTAGAGATGTGTGACACGCTGCAGGTGATATACTTCACTTCTCTAAATGGAGGTATTCTCTGTATGAGATTTGTACCTCCCCATGGGATTGTTGGGCGTGGTGTTAATGACTACTCGGTGTTGGGTGACTCATGATGACTGCTGTATTTTTAGTACCGTGTGCCCCTCTTGGGTCATTGACAATAGCTCTAATCCATGAATGTGGGAGGTAGTCCTTCTACCTTTTCCTGCCTTCTTCAGTTTCTCACATCACTGCTTTTACCCTCTCCCTCTGTTTCCAGGTACTTTTATAGCTGTTGTAAACAGGTGGTTTTCTTAGTTTCTTTGTCAACGTATTTATTATTGTAGTGTAGAGAGGCTACATGGAGGCCTGTAATCTTTGCAAGATTAGAAAACTGTATTGCTGTCAAGGCTCTTGGTATTCATTCATTCATTTTTTTCTCTTCCTTCCTTTTTTTAGAGACAGGGTTTCTCTGTGTATCCCTGGCTGACCTGGAACTCTAGATCAGGCTGGCCTTGAACTCAGAGATCCATCTGCCTCTGCCTCCTGAGTGCTGGTGTTAAAGGTGTGCACCACCATGCCCAGCTCACCTTTTCCTTTCATTGGATTATTTCAGATCAATCTTCAAGTTGAGCTGTGTGTGTGTGTTGTTGTTGTTGTTTTATTTTGTTTTCTCTTCTGCTTAATGAAATCTGTGAAAGCATTCAGCTGTACTTCTTATTTGGGTCAATGCGCTCCTCATGGCAGGTGTATCACTTAGCTATGCCCTCTTGACATCTTTCTGGTCATCGAGTCCACTGATAGGCTCAAGCTGCCTGATGTTTCTACCGCAGCTTTGTAGGAATTAAGACTTCTGAACTATTCCAGGATCCATAAAAACCTCAGCTCCTCCCCAGAGACTAATACTCCTCTCGGGTTTGAAGGAGAAGGCAGAGGGGTAAACATTGCCAGCTCCTCCCCAGAGGTCTTGAACACTCTCACTAATGACACAGCCTACTGGCTGGGTGCAGCTGGTCAATTGCCTAACACATCTAGTGTGATTGTCCAGAGTGCTAATGAATCTCAATTGCAAAGTGTCTTCCTAAGAAAATAGGACCAAGCAGATGACTAGGATATGAGTAGAAGCAACGAATACAGATACAAGATAGATCTCCAGTCTTGGGCAGAATCATTCCCTGCAAGGAGTAGGCCATGCTCAAATAGACCCTGAAGTAGATAAGGATGCTGAATGTAAATAAAGGCAATAAAAGACGTGACTGATTAAAGACCCTCAATCCTGGCATCCAGAGAGGAACCCCGGAGTCAGCCCTTTCAACGGTCCAGCTTTGTTTAGTTTATCAAACCTGGACAAGAGCAAGTGTCCTAGAATTCACCCACTCCACTACAAACAAGTCTGAACAAGTCCAGCACTGTCCATCAGTCATCTAGGCATTTTGACAGTTCAGTCCTGGCCACCAGCCAAATGTAAATCGAGACATCATGCGTTAGCCACTCGTGAGGTCAGTGTCCCATCTTTTAAAAGCACAAAGGGCCATTGAAGTGGGAAAGCCCCACTAAATCCAGCCGAAACACACAACCCACATTTGGATCATCTTTCTGAACAGTGTCTTGGTTTGGAAGGCGCAGCTGTTGCCCAGACCCTGATACAGTCTGCTGTTCTCTGTGGAAGCTATGACAGATTAGCATAGTTAATTTGAGATGCAGTCAAGCCCTCTAGTCTGTCCCTTCCTCCAAATAGCCTCTAGAGTCCATTGCTGACTTTTGCCGAAGAATCCACGTTTGCTTGCCAGTGAGTAAGGTTGGGTATTGATTGAATTGAACATACGACTTTGGAAATAGTGTCAGCCTTATGTAGACCTGGGACCACTGACTTAAGATGGAAGTTGGCTCTCTGTCCTGCTGGAAATCCCAATAGTCTGCTTTGGTGGTTGGGGGTGGGGAGTCAATACTTAGAAGCACACACTTCTCTGAACCAACCCCCGGAAGTGTGGCTTTTTAGAGAATTCCATGAAACTTGACACACGGATCAAGGACAAAGCCAAGATCAGGTTTATGCCTCCAACAGCTGTAGCTTTCAAACGGTTTCAGGTTGGAGCTGAATTAACAGCTGTGGGCTTTTTTCTTGGTCTTGGCATGAGAGGCGATGGGTGTAGATACAACTCAGACACAGTGCTGTGGTGATTTTTCTCCTTCGGTTTAAAAAAAAATTTTTTTTTTTAAAGATTTATTTTATTTTATGTACATGAGTGTTTTACCTGCATGTATGTCTGAGTATCATATACAATGTCTGGTGCCTGTAGAGGTCTGAAGGGGAACTGGAATTACAGATGGTTGAGAGCCGTTATGTGAGTGCTGGGAACTGAACTCAGGTCCTCTGCAAGAGCATCAAGTGCTGTTAACCTTTGAGTCATCCTTAGTCCTCGATTAGTAAACTTTAAATTATGTCTTGGAATCTGGGGTATATAGTAGAAACTGGGTGATCTAGTACAACTTGGCCAAAACTGAATGTATGAAGTTGGGTATCTCTGAGGCCAATGATTTTCAAAGTAAAGGCTAATGCTTTTGCTTAAAAAAATGCCCCAGACCCATAAAGATGTAAGGAAAACTTAGTTTTTTGTTCTTCTTATGGGAACTGCATAGTTTTCCTGTGACGCTTCTCAGTCTTACGTCCACTGCAGACGTTCCTACTCAGTACTAGTTCCACCTTCTAGCAGACATCCTTTCTCTTCGCAGAGGTGACCCCGACAGTTCCTGAAATGTGGAAGTGCTCACAGGGTGAGAGTAATTTGCTATCTCTGACCTAGCCTAACATGCATTAATAGGTGGAAAACTCAGAGTCCGAGATGGGAAGAACTTGCTCTGTGTCATACACTCAGTCCAGTGTATTGGAGGAATGTTAAATGAAGGGTGTGGAGTTCTTAGAAAAGAAATGCCAAGTGAAGACAAACCAAGGCACTACATACTCACTTTTTTTGCCTCTGTTTTTTCATATAAAAGGAATAGTCTTTACAGAAATAAAAATAATGAAACCAAAAAGTTCTCTCAAAAGTTACCCATAAAACCATTGTTAAGCCAAAGTCTATAGACATTTTCTATATGTGTGTACATAAATATCTCAGTGTCTGTGTTTTTATATGGCAAAAATTCAGGCTTCCTTCTTAGAGTTTCTGGTTACAATAAATCCTTAATAAAAACAATACTTCAGGCCATAGACTCAGAATGAACCCACAAGGTAGCTATGGTTTTGTGATCTGCTTTGTGGAGATACACATTAGTTGTAATATCTACAACTATTGGTAGACATTTAGATTCTTTCCAATTTTTTTTGCTACTCTGAATAAAACATCCAGGCTGAATCTTCCATCACGAGTTTGTTTTCTTAAGAAATTTTCAAGACGGAATCTAGGTCAAAAGGAAAAGACATTTTGAAAACCCTTGTAGGAGACTGCACACTTAGTATGGTCAAAGGCATGAGTTCAAGTCACAGCACACACAAACACACACACACACACACACACACACACGCACGCACGCACGCACGAATGCACGCATGCACATACACAAGGTCTTTTTTTGTCTTTTATCTATATAAATAAAAAAAATGTATATCTATATCTGATACCTATCTTTTTTTAAACAAATTGCTCCCTAACAAAGCTCAAAGCAGGGCACTAGTGTTGCATGAAAACCAAAAGGCATGTTCTTTTCAAAAATATTTCGTTTCATTTTTTAATTACATATATGTGTTTCTATCTGTGTGGAATGTGCACAGGAATGCAAGTGTCCTTTAATAAGGCCAGAAGAGGGCGTCGGGTCACCTGGCGCTGGAGTCGCAGGTGGTTGTGAGCTGCCTGCCATGGATTCTAGGAACAAAACTTGGTCCTCTGCAAGAGCAGTATACACTTTTAGCCACTGAGCCAGCTCTCCAGTTCCCAGAAGGCATGTTTTCACACAGGCCATCACCGTTTCTGTTCTCTCATCTGTTTGTATGCTACCTGTAACAATGGACATGAAGTTAGCAAAGGCAAGAACGCAGTTTTCCTAATTCCTGTGCATTGGACATACAACAACAATGATGAGTTAAGCTCTGCTGGAAATCTGCTAAGTGCTGAACCAGGCAGGAGCTCCGGGACCCACAACTGTCCATTCTGTACCGGAAGCTCAGAGAAACTGAGAGACTTCCAAACAGAGCCACACAGGGCTGGGGCACGGGTAAGGTGTGACAAGAGCTTGCTGCTTACTAAATTCCTTTGCCAAGCTGTCTCGGTATGGCCGGTACAGAGGAATATCTGCAACGCACGCTCACTCATTGATTATTTTCCTCTGACAGAACATATAGGGGCAGCTTGGGAGCGGCGTCCATAAAAGTGGATGCAATCGAGTTCTTCCAGTCAGTCCCCAACTCAAATAGTCTCCAAAGAATCTCAGCAATGTGAAGGGGGGAGGGGGTCTGCCCTGAGGTAGCGTTTTTTTATGGAGGATTTCTGCAGACTGGGAACTCTCAGAGGGAAGCTTGAATTATCCCTTGTAAAAATACAACCATCTAAGATTATCATTGGCATTTCCTTTTTTATAGAATTTGATGCTAAGAATAGCTCTGAACTCCTCAACCAACCTTCCAGATTTTTAAAAGAACAGTACTTATGAGAATGTCTGGAGGCTGGGGTGGTCATTCTAGGCTGTTTCCTGTGGCTTGCCTGAAGTGGGGTGTGAAAGGCTCAGGCCTGACCTCCCATCCCACCATAGTCACTAGGCTGAGAGGACAGATTCCTAAGGGAAGGGAGGAATGTGAGGAGGAGGGGAGGAGAGGCTGTGAGGAGGAGGGGAGAGGTGGCGTGGTTAGCTGTGCTCCAGAAAGATCAGCCACCTTAGGTCCAGGCTACTCTCTCCATCCTGGCTCTCCTCCAGACACCCAGTCCAGCCCTCTGTTTCTAACAGGGCCCATGGAATGCCAAACTTGAAGAGATCAAATTTGGCACTGTTTTGTGATTTTACTGATATGTTCCTAGCCCTATCATTTCTAACTTCCAAGTTTCTTCCATGGCGTGTCTGCTTTCACTTCCCCCTACACTGTGGCGCCAGGAGATCCTATTACCACATTCCAAGGGGCGTCTTTATGTTTATTAACTTTTTCTCTATGAATTTTTTTGGGGCCAGGACTTATTTATTAAAGGATGAATGGATATAACACACTAAAACAGAGGGGCGGGGGATGGAGAAAGGTCCGGACCAGGTCACCCAGCTGTGGGGTTAGGAAGGTGTGGTCTTCTGTGGGTATGTGGCGAGATAAAAATTGAGGAGGAGGGTTGCCTGCTCTCTTGGATTGTGGAAGGCTTTCTGACCCTATTAATTTTTTTATGTTGGCATACAAAGTAATAGATTTCAACATGGTATCTTATTCATGTCACTATACTTTATTCTCAGTTGTTCCCTTCTCCCCTCCCCTATTCCACCCCTCTGGTCACTTCTTCCCCAGTTAGTTCTGTGGTAGTTTGAAAGAAAATAGCCCCCAAAGGGAGTGACACTATTAGGAGGTGTGGCCTTGTTGGAGGAAGTGTGTCACTATGGAGGCGGGCTTTGAGGTCTCATATATGCTCAAGATAGCTCCCAATATCTCAGTTCACTTCCTGTTGCCTGCAAGATGTAGGACTCTCAGTTGCTGCAGTGGGATGGTCCTTCTGTACACTGTGAATATGTGTTAATCTCATTGGTTGATAATAAAGCTGTTTGGCCAATGGTGAAGTAGAATAAGGTTAGGCAGTACAATCAACTGAAGATGGACTCGGAATCACAGAGATCTGCCTGGCTCAGCCCTGTCTCGAAAAACCAAAAATAAATAAATAAATAAATAAATAAATAAATAAATAAATAAATAAACTAAAGATGGAGATGAAGAAGAAGGGTGGAGTCAGGGCAGACACTGCAAGCTGCCCAAGGAGCAAGATGCCAAATGACTGGTAAGCCACAGACCACATGGTAATACATAGATCAATAGAAATAGGTTAATTTAAATGTAAGAGCTAGCTAGTATAAGCCTGAGCCATCTGCAAGCATTTATAATTAATAGAAGCCTCCGAGTAGTAATTTGGGAAGTGGCTTTGGGACAGGGCAGGATAGAGAAAAGCCTCTGTTTACAGCTACTTCTCCAGAATCATGTCTGCCTGCATGCTGCCATGTCCACCATGATGATCATAGACTAAACCTCTGAAAATATAAGCCACCCATTAAATGTTTTCCTTATAAGAGTTGCTGTGGTCATGGTATCTCTTCACAGCATAGAAACCCTAAGATAGTCCCCAACTCCTGCTTTCATATCAAGTGTGTTCTGGAAGTACCTGTTTTTCTAACCAGGCTTCTTCTCTCTCACGATCCTGTCTAGTTTCATGACCCACACACATGTGTGCACGTACACACACACACACACACACAGCAGAGAGAGAGAGAGAGAGAGAGAGAGAAGAGAGAGAGAGAGAGAGAGAGAGAGAGAGAGAATTTAAAAGTCTAGATTTCACATATAAAAGAAATAATAAATGCTTGCCTTCTGAATCTGGCTGTTTTTATGTAATATGATTTCAAGCCCCATCCATTTTCCCCTAATGTCACGATTTCCTTTTTCTGGATCTTTCTCTGTCAGTACAGCTGGGTGTGCCTTTTCCAAAGCTCACAGATGATCACACAGTGTGTGATGCCTTGTTTTCTAGCTCCTTTCACTCAGCGTGAAGGAAGACATCACCAATGATGGAAATGTGGACAGTTGATTCTTCCTGCTGAGTCCTGTGCTATGGTGTGGTGAGCTGCCTACATCTGTCAGCCATGGTAGAGGGAGTTTCATTTTATTACTGCAAATATAGTTATTATGTGCATTGAGTCATAAATTGGGGTGGGGGACATAAGCATTCATATCTTTGGGGCACATTCCTAGGCACTGAATTGCTTGTCATGGCAGTCTAATGACGTTTCCCTGGTAATATTCATGCTGAACACCTTTTCCTGTAGTGTTTGAATCTTCTGACTGTTTTTTTGAGCTGCCTCCTTTTCATCCAGTTCCAGTTACCCTTACATGTGTTTGGTGCAGACTCTGCTTTTCCATAGCAAACATTTCATTCAACTGTGGCTCACGGTCATGGGGTTTAATAACATCTTGCAAAATGAAGAAATTCTTTTTATTTTGATGAAGGATAACATCAGTTTTTCTCTCTACAGTTTATGTTTTCTCTAAATATGTATGAGGGCTTTGCTTACTATTATGTCCAGATTGCAGGGGCCCTAAAAGACCACAACAGAGACTGAATCCCGTATGTAAAAGCAAAGAACCTTTATTTTCCAGCTCCGGGCTTGGTCTCTCTGTCTGTCTGACATGGCAGTGAGAGCAGAGAGCTCTGAGCTCAGGCAGGGTAGAGTTTTGTCATAGTAGAGGGGATTTCCAGGGTTCAGACCTGATTGGCTGACATTTGTCTATGAGTATCTGTAAAATAGAAATAGATGTGTGCTACACTCAGGGACTTCTTGCCATCTTATTAACCTTATCTAAAGGTTGGAAGTTTGGGAATATCTGTAAAATAGAAATAGATGTGTGCTACACTCAGGGACTTCTCGCCATCTTATCTAACCTTATTAAAGGTTGGAAGTTTGGGATGTCAGGTACTTCCCCTTAGATGTAGGCCTCCCTGGGTGGGATCAGCTCAAGGCTTTTCCTGAATCTGGGTGTTGCCTGCCAGTAAGCCTGTCACAGAAGCTGTGCCTGGGCCTCTAAGCCTGTCATGGCAGCTGTGTGGTCAAGCTGTTTTGGGCCCCCACATTCCCCCTTCCCAAGTACCCTGTGTACTGTGGTGGGAATCTGCCATACTGCTTAGCTTATGGTGGCTGGCGGCCAGTTCATCTCACAGGCAGCTGTCAGGAGACGAGTCTCTATGGCTGCCACTGGCAATGAGACTTCCAGACTAGGAAGAAGCCTAGTGTGGCTCTGTTTCTGTGTGTTCAGAATCTTTAAGCTTTTTTTTTTTTTTTTTTTTTTTTTTTTTAGTTCTATGTGGATCAACGCCCAAAGGTGAGCGCCAAATGTAGCTGGAAGTTTTTTTTCCGGTCTGCCTGGCCCTGCAGCCACTTTTAAATAATCACTCAGAGACTTATATTATTTACAAACTGTATGGTCTATGGCTCAGGCTTCTTGCTAGCTAGCTCTTATAACTTAATCCATTTCTATTTATCTGTAAGTTGCCACGTGACTATGACTAACTGGTATTTTCACATCTTGCTTCTCCTGGCTGTGCTGGCATCTCTCTCTCCCCTCTGACTTTCTTCTTCCTGTCTCTCTCTGCAGTTTCCTTCCTAGGCATAACCTGACTTGCCATAGGCCAAAACGACTTTATTTATCAACCAATCAGAGCATATTCACAGCATACAGAAAGACATCCCACAGCAATATATAATCTCTATATTTTAACATAAACAGTTTGCAGTAAAGAACCATCAGCTAGGGCTGGAGAGATGGCTCAGCGGTTAAGAGCACTGACTGCTCTTCAGAGATCCTGAGTTCAATCCCAGCAACCACATGGTGGCTCACAACCATCCGTAATGAGATCTGGTGCCCTCTTCTGGCCTGCAAGCATGCATGTAGGCAGAACACTGTATACATAATAAATAAATAAATCTTTAAAAAAAAAAAAAAAAAAAAAGAATTGCCGGGCGGTGGTGGCGCACGCCTTTAATCCCAGCACTCGGGAGGCAGAGGCAGGCAGATCTCTGTGAGTTCGAGGCCAGCCTGGTCTCCAAAGCGAGTTCAGGAAAGGCGCAAAGCTACACAGAGAAACCCTGTCTCGAAAAACCAAAAAAAAAAAAAAAAGAATCATCAGCTAATTTCAAAATGAAAATCAACCAGAATTAACTTTTAAATTCAGTATTTGCAGTTATAAGAAAGCATAACAACCATAGTTCACATTACCTCTGACCTTCTACAACCTTCCATATAAGAAACCATAACAAACATAGTTCACATCATACCCTCTCTGACCTTCTATAACCTCCCATGTACCCTCAGTCCATTCAGACATTTACTTCAGACAAATTTCTCTCTTTCTTTTTTAAACATAGAAACTCTTCCCAAAGTCTTTCTTGTGATTTCCCTTAGTAGTCTAGAATATATTGTAAAGCTACAATATTTTAAACAAGAACAGAAAACATGCATATACCATAACAAGAATAATTCTAATTTTGCATCAACATTGTACCAACGTGAAACATCTGAAACCAGCAGCAGTTTTTTTTAAACCGATAATAATTTATAACTAACCCTTCTAAATGATGACAAATATTTACAATCTGTGGAATCTGAATGATCAAAGCAGCCCTGACTACAGCGTTATAGCCCTGACACAGCCACCATAGCTTAACAACCATAGACAGTGATGCTCCACTCCGCCCTAGGAGCCAATCCTCCCTCAGGTTTGGCGGGCACCCCTAGGGCAGGTCGTGGGAGCCCCACCCATTGTCATGGGACAGGAAGGGGACAGCACACAGCATGGGGACAAAAGATTGCTATTAACCCCCGATTCTCAAGCCGCAGACTGAAAGTGACTCCATGCTCCAGCTGGGCGCCTGGACCTGTAGGCCACTCCTCAGCTGTGACTCTGGAGGGGCTGTTCCCCATCAGCCCCTGCCCTGCTCAGGCATGCTCTGAGTTTCTCAAGCCCTTCCCACCCTCTCTCCCACCCCACCACCCCACCCCCACCCACCCCCACCCCGTTAGCGCCCACCAGCTCTGCACCACAAAGTCTCCTTCCTGGGGCTCCCTGCACAGGGCTGACCTCAAGCCTGTTGTGTCCAGCCCTGAAGTGCTCATGACCCACCCCAGCACCCAACTGCTAGGTCCGGCTGCTGCTCACCTGACTTGTGGCATCACATCAGTACCACCACCACCCCACCACCACCACCACCTACCCCCGCTGCTGTGTGCTTTGTCAGAGAGCAAGGAAGCAATGGAAGGGTACTCTGAGTCTGTCCCAGTTCAACAAAAGGCCATCTGGTCCCAAAGGCTGTCCATGCACAGCTTCCATCAGGAGTCACGATGTACACACAAGCTCAGGCATAAAACATGCATACCTGTGGCCACTCTCTCACACAGTCACACATTCGTATAGGTAGGACATTCCAACAGAAAGGCAAACAAAACTTTTTATAACACAGGACAACAAACAGCTCTCCTGGTACCTGGAGACAAAACCAAAAAGGAAGATGCCAGCCTCACGCCAGTACCATGGGAGCAACCCATGTCGTCTATACAAATCAAATTCAAATACGAATCAACCAAAGGGATCCAAACTCTGACTTAGAGATCTTTGGTTATGGAGAATGCAGAGGAAGGGCCGTGGGCTAGATGCTGATTAATACGCTTCAGGACTGAAAAGGTAATGATGTGCTAAAGTGATTCCTGGGGCTCCTCCTTCGGCCATGTCAGGATGATCGCAGTGCCGGCTTTTCTCTCTGTGCGCCCTACTATTCCTAGCTTTAAAGCCCCGCCTCCACTAAGGGGAAAGCACTACTTCATCTCATGCATTTGCTCAGTCTCTTGAGTTGGAATTTTTTTCTTGGTGCATCCAGGAAAGTCCTCTGATTTCTAGTCTCTGAATCATGGTCCCTATGGGGCACTGAAATTACTCAGCCTGTAAAGGGCTGTGGGGCTGTGGAAAGTGGCCCTGGCCCCCAGGAAGTGGCATGACTCATTGAAATGCCATGCATCAGGCAGCACCTACTGTCCCATTAGATGACAACTTGAACTTCTCTTCCTCTGTCCCCAGCATCTGCTGCCACTTCTGCTTGTCTGTCTGTCCAACTTGCAGGGCTCATAAATATGGTGAGAATTAGCTGCTAATAGAAATTGCAACCATCTGAATCCTTGCTGGATAGCTCCATCTGTTTTTTCAGTAAACATACATTTTATAACACCTAATGGTAGTCATATCTGGGGCCCATTATGGGAAAAGCAGTGTGCCAGACGCAAAGGCCATGGTGATAGTGAAGTCACGTGGTCATGGCTGCCTCATTCACAGGGTTGGTAGTTGAGGCCAGGGGAGCGACACGGGCTTTAAAGCAATTCAGAAAAATTGCTTGAGCTGCCTTCCTAGCTCTACTGAGCAGCATGATAAAGAACAGTTGAAACTTAAACTACTGGTTTAGTGGAGGTGAAGGTTAGATCCCCAGATCCATTCTCTTTACGGTTCCTAAGGTGTCATGAAACAAGAGAGCAAATGTCACTAGTCTGTGATGCTCCTGGTCAAGCACCGTCATTTTCTGAAGCAGCATAGGTAACCAGGTGTCCTCTTTATTCCTGTTTGGATTCCTCATTACTCTCAGAATGAAAACCCATGTTGACACAGAAACCTCCTCTCCTTGATGAGCTGGTGGTGATACATGCCTTTAATCCCAGCACTCAGCAGGCAGAGGCAGGAGGTTTCTGTGAGTTGCAGGCCAGCCAGAGCTATACAGTGAGACCCTGTCTTTATATATATGTATGTATGTATGTATATGTATATGTATATGTATATGTATATGTATATGTATATGTATACACACACACACACACACACACACACACACACACACACACACACACACACACACAAATTGACTTTACTTACCTGGAAGCACCATTGAGCACTCTGCTCCATACCACTTCCCCTGTAACTCTGGGTTATCTCCCCCCCCCCCAGGAAAACTGCCCTCCCACCCCATCCCCACCCCGTAAAACTGCTTATCTCTTGGTCTCCAGCAACCACTATTCTCATCTCTGTCTCCAACTTCTGGGCAGACCCTCCTCCTCTCTTTGGGAGGAGCCCTTGCCTCTTAGCTGTGTACCCACGTGGTGCTGAGAACGAGCAGACTTCCAGGAGTGGGCTCATGGTCATAGCCTAGGGCTTGCCATTCTATTACAGTTGATCCAACTCAACAAAGAGCGTGGCGAGCCAACGGCCCCTCTTTCCTGGTAAGGTAGCCTGACCTGGGTCTGGAGATGGGCCTCCGTGCTTCTGGCACTATAATTTATACAGCTTGTTTTTCACACACTGTAAAGTTCTTCAAAGCTCAGATTGTTTTTTGATTTTAAAATAAGAATTTGTGTGTATTTGAAGTGAGTACGTTCTCTTTTAGTTTGTTGACAAAACACAAAGATAATTTATTTGGAAAAAGTTTTTAAACATGTACCCTTACACTCCCCAGGAGAATTTTAAACTGTCTTTACATGATACATTTGATACATAATTCTATAATTTTTTCACTTAGCCATAGTATCAAATTTTCCCCATGGTATTAGATATTTTCCATGTGTTTTTTTTTTGTCAGTTATTATTCTATCACATGGATAATCTTCCTCCATCATCAAGACCCTGCTAGAAATGTCAGTAGTTTCTACTTTTTGTTGTTGTTTGTTTTTCGAGACAGGGTTCCTCTGTGTAGCCTTGGATGTCCTGGGACTCTGTAGATCAGGTGAGTGCTGTGATTAACGGAGTATGCCACCACCAATGCCCTGCTCTACTTTTTATTAATATAGAAGAATTGTCTTTGCACTAAAGGATGCTGGGCCAATAAGAATTTCATTTGACAAGTACATCAGTAATACGTTGCTGTACAAAATATTAGCATCTATGTGTCCCTTACCACAACAGACAGTTCCTGTAGGTAAGAGTTTGAGTGTGGCTGAACTAAGCCTTTGCCTCTGGCCTCCTGAGCTGCACTGACTGCTGGCCTGGCCTGCAGTTTCATCTGACACTCAATTAGGATAGGGTCAGCTTTCCAACTCCTATGGTTATCAAAAGAATTACATTCCTTTCTGGCTGCCAAAACTTTGAGTTTTTTCTGTTGGGCAGGGGCTACCATCACCTCTGTAGTCACTGGCCCAGCACCATGGAGTGACTCACTGCAGCATCTGGCTTCTGCAGACTCAGTAAGGAATGGAGAACCTCTTTGTAATTCAGGGCTACAGCCATCAGCAGCACAATCACATACATCATGAGGCTGATCTTGATTGTTAACTGGATGGGATTTGGAACCACCTGAGGCACATGTCTAGGATAGTCTGAGGTTGGACTGAGGTGGGAAGACCTTTCCTGGATGTGAATGGCTTCTGGCCATGAGCCGGGGTCCCAGACTGGATACAAAGGTTAACACATGAGCACCAGCCTTTGTCTCTCTTCACTTCCTGAGGACCAGCTGCCTCATTCATGTTCTTGATGCTGCAGCTGCTCTTGTCAATGCTCTTGGCCTGCCATGATGGAGCCAACCCTCAGGGTGTGAGTCAAAAGTCTTCCCTAAGTCACTTTGGCTAGGTATTTTGTCATAGACATAAGAAAGGCAGCATATATGTATCATATCATATTATGTTATATATTATATAATACATGTTATGTATGAGTTGCTTTTACATAATATATAACATATATAGTCACATACACATATATATTGTATGTGTAATATGATAAATGAAATATGTAGTATATACAATTTATATATAAAATATATTAATATATAAATATATATTTATATAATATATATATTCATAATATGTATATGATCACATACATCCTGCCTAATGCCCCAGCTGTACTTGAGAAAGGGGACCATAGAAGAACATGAACATCAGGGCAGGAATCATGAGAGTGCCCCAAGAGTTTGTGTGATTTATCAGATTCCCAAACTTTATTACCCTTTAATATGCAAATAATTTTTATGGCACCCTATTCAAAAGGAATACTTAACAATCTCATTTATTAAGCAATCAGGCTCTCTAAACCTTGGTTAATATTTATATCCTAATAGCTTAGCAATTATTTGGATAATGTACATAAATGGAAAAAAGAATATTTTACTTTATTTTTAAAGAACCACACACTTACTAATAGATGTGTACTCTTGTTGGGCCCCAAACATGTCTTTACTTCTTATTTCGGATTCAACACCACCATTTTCATTTCCTACTTTTTAAAAAAGCAAAAAACAGAAACTACCCAAGAAAAACCACCCAGCTTTGCAAAAATATGATGTCATTGACAGGAGGGTATTGTATGTCCCAGCCATTCCATGTCTAGGTTTACATCCCCCAAATGTAGATATAGGTTAGCCAGAAGTATGCTTGCCCAACACTGCTTTCAATATCACTGATCTGGAAACTACTCAAATGTTTATGAACAGGTAAATAAGTGGTGACACACTCTAATGATACAATACTATACAGAATGGACCTAGAACTTTCAAAACAACATAGTGAATACTTATGGAGACAAAATTAAGCAAAAAGATGTTCCCTGTACCCTCTTCTTCCCAAATGCCCAAATCCAGACACTGTGACCCATGTATATGCAGTAAAAAGAGGCAAAATTTACTCATATAAATAGAAGGCTAATAGTTACCCTTTGCTAGAGGGAGGCCTGTGAGTAGGAGTGGTGGATGATAAGACTTGGGAGACGTAACACATGTCTACACACTCATGGGAAGTACAGATACCACCAAAGTCCAAGTTGGTCAACCAGTGAGTTTTACTGGGACACTTAGAAGAATATGGGTGAGGGATTACTTATGGAAGCAGAGATGACTTAAAGACAGCCACAGCACCAAAGCCTGCCCCATCATGGGTAACATTTCATTAAAGCTGGGAACCTGAAGCACACTGCAGAGCTTGCATGCAGCTCAAAAGGTTGGAGAGTGTCCTTTCTAGCTAGCTCAGTTGACCAGAGGCTTCTCTAAGCAGCTCCACTGCTTTCTGCTTATGGGGCTGCTCTGCGTCTTCCAGGCAGCTTGTCTTGTCTGAGAGTCTTTCAGCTTGGTGACCCTCAGAAGTCTTTATTGTTTACTCTTGGGAGGGAGGGGCCTAGTGAATCTAGTGGGTTTCAGGAACTTCCTGAAGCTATTTCGAGTTGTTTATCTTCTGTTTTAAGGAGCTTCCCCGCAGGATGGATGACATTGTAAGAGGAAACTGCTATACAACAAGGAGAGAGACGGGGCAGCTCTGGAGTGCAGGTCATGATCTCTTTCCTGATCAGGGTACCCATGCAAGTGTGTTCAGGTTGGGAAAGAGACTGGCCCAGGGCAGCATGCCATGCACATTCTGATACTTCACTATAAAGTTGAAGAAGAGAAGTTATTCCATAATGAATATTCTTGTAGCTCTATCTTTGAAGAGCCATTTTTTTTCCTTTTGACAAATTCCTAGAAATAGGATTGCCGAATCAAGATCTTTAATATTTTATGCCTTTCAATACATTTGCCATCTCATTGGGAAGTGGTTGCCATGAAGACAGGAATAGCATGTCTCTTGTCCACTCTTGTAATTGTAGCATCTAGTAGCATGTTGAGGATGAAGGAATCCTTTATATTCGTGACCCATTTCAACCACAGTGGCAGATCCCTGTCTCAGACTAGTGTAAACAAGAAAAGAAAATGTTTGACTTATATAGCAAAGAAGTTTAAGGAGTAGATCGGCTTCAGTCTTGGCAAGATTCACAGGTTTAAAAACATTATGGGAACTCAGACTGTCTTTTGCTATTGTTCGGCTTAGTTTTAGACAGGTTCTCTTCTGATGTGGAGGCAAGAAAAAAAAAGAACACTGCTAGCCACAAACTTAAAAACCTAACATTTGAGGTTGGGGCATGGCTCAGTGGGTGAGAACGCTTGCTTCAGCACCTGAGAACCTGCTGTCAAATCCCCAGAACCCACATAAAAATCTGGGTGTGGTTGCATAGGCACCTATAACCGCAGCACTATGTGAGTAAAGGCCAAGGCAGAGACGGGATGTTGTGGGACCTGTTAGCTACCAGCCTAACTCCAGGTTCAGTAAGAAACCCTGCTTTGAGGGAAGAAGGTGGAGAGTAAACACAGCCAGGACACTCAACTTTTCCCCCTGGTATTCATACATACATACACATGTATATCTACACCCATACATTTAACACACACACACACACACATCCACACACAAATAGCCACATACAAATACACACAAATACACTCACATTCAAGATTGCCAACATCCCAGGAGACAAGATCCTCACCAATCCAGCTTTGGGTAGCATTCCCATCACCAAGACAAGCACACTGAGTGTAGAATACAACTCCAGGCCTTGATTCCTTCACTATCTTTGAGCAGAAACCTGGGTGGGGGAGAAGGATCCACTGAACCCAAATTGTGGGAGAAGACGTGAATATGTGCAATGCTATGTGGGGCTGACTCCTTTTCCAGCTTTCATCCTCAGTATCTGCTCAGCTAGCTGCATGGCCGCGGCTCTCTCTCTCTGGGTGTATGCAGTCATAGACTGAAAACCAGGCAACTGAAAACGGACCAACGACTGAGCTCTTTCCCAGCAGAGCCTTCTGAAATCAAGTGCTTTCCTCAACCTTAACTGCCATTTTTAATGCCATCATGGGTGGGCTTTCCCTGCACACACACACCTTTGCCCTTTGCAGTTTATGTGGGCATTAGATGGGAGTCTGATAAATGGGTAGAGTTCATGTATCATGTTTCCCTTTCCCCCATCATTGTCCTAAAACAGGTCCCCTTCAGCAGTTCTCCAGATTTGTTTAAAGATCACTTCCTACCCCAACCCACCCACACAGTCTTCCCATTTTATCTGCTTCCTCCGCTGCAGCCAGATGAACCAGAGTTAGTGGAGCTAAGTCCCAATCAGGAGTCTCCACTTTGGTATGCAGGGCACTTCAGACTCATCTCCCTGGAAGCCTCGGCAGTGACTGCCTTGCAGACTCATCACTTTGGACTTCCAATTTGGCTTCCGTCTCAGCGTTTGTCCATGACCCCGGGGGAAGTTAATTTCCTCTTTCTGGACTTTGGTGGACATAGTAATAAAATGAAATAATTATCCTGTCTGCAGAAAACGACAAGTTTCGGAGTACTTCTTAAGTCTGATCCTGGAATTGCACCCCCCCCCCTCCATCTTGCTTGTAAGAAGGTCACCTTCATACACGGATGGTGTGCCTGTGAGACCAGGTCCGGGGGTGTGAGTCTGGAAACAAAGTGAAAACGCAGGACCTGTTGTTCAAGGATTTTTAGGAACTGGAGCTAGTGAGATGGCATGTTGGGTCGGTGTGGGGTAAGGGCTCTTGCTGCTGAGCCCAAGGACCTGTGTCCAATCTCCCCGAGCCCACGTGGTGGAAGAAAAGAGCCAACTCTCTGAGGTTGTGCCCTGATCTCCATGCACAGGCAGTGGTAGGTGCAGGACTCCCCCTACATACTCACATGGCATTTTAAAGAACCAGATAGATGAATGTAAGAAAGGATAAAAACTACCAAGAAATTGAAGATGGGGTGAATGTAATCAAAATACATTGTATGAATATATGACATTCTCAAAGGATTAATAAAAATATTTGTTTAGAAAACAGTATGATAACAATAAAGTATAAAACCAAGTGTCACTGAGAACGGGGTCCTGTCTAACTGCCTAGGTTATACTTCTGGGAGACTGAATTAATCATGTAGGATATGGAAATGGGAATTAACCAGCCACACTCACATTTCTACCCCGAGTTTTACATTATGTCTCCATCATCTTTGGCAGAGACATAAGAATCAAATGCCCACAAAAGCAATGAGTGACAGGGGGTGAGGGTGATGGTGTCTGTGACACAATGGGAAGCAAGTGTCACACCTAAAAGGAAAAGCTGGAACTGGGCCACCAGTTATCATGAGTGAGAGCTCAGGCTTACCATTACTGGATCTATTAATTTTTAAGAGAGGCTGAAGTCAGGCTTTTAAAAAGAACTCTGACTTCTAACTCTTTTGTTGTTGTTGTTGTTTTAGAGACAGGGTTTCTCTATGTAGCTTTGCGCCTTTCCTGGATCTTGCTCTGTAGACCAGACTGGCCTCGAACTCACAAAGATCTGCCTGCCTCCGCCTCCCGAGTGCTGGGATTAAAGGCGTGCCCCATCACTGCCCGGCATTAACATCTTTTTTTTCTTTTTTGGACTTCTAACTCTTGGTGACGATTAATAAGTGATCAAAAAATTGGGCATAAAGGATGCATTCAGTCCCTCTCAGTGGCGTCCAATCAAAGAAAAGGGGTTCTCCAAGTGTGATGTCCACCCCCACCCCCACCCCAGCACCGCCTGACAGTGCATTGTTAGCATCTCTTCCTAGCAGTTGAAGTCTGACAGTGCAGGAGAAAGTGATTCTGATTTAAGCTCAAGTTTGAGAACAACCATCTGTTACATTAACTTTTCCCAGAGAGACATGCACTAACGTCCACTTCCCCCACATAGGACACTGATGAGAGAACAAAATAAGATTCCCCTGAAGTCCAAATGTGAGAACCAATGAGTTTATTGTGCATCCTTCTAGAATATGGGTAAGAGTAGGTGACCCCCAAACAGCTGCATCACCCCCAAATCCCACCTCATCATGGAGGACAGCTTCATGGAAGTTTTATTAATAAATTCCCATCTCAGTTAACCTCCTCCTCACTACATACTCTAGCATCTCTCAAAACCACAACAATCAGTAATAAAGGTAAGTTAAGCAACCCTGTAGTCCCTGGAGTCAGACAAGACTCTGGACAGGAAGGACAGGATTTGGGGGCGATGTTGCAGTGCATCCTTTGTCTCGTCATAACATGATCAACTCATCTCTGGTTTGGAGGAGAGATGTCATACCCCATAGCCATGACAACAAATTAAACAGGTTGGTATGGAGGTAGCAGCGTATAGGAAATGGAGCTATGGACACCCCTTGTTGAATGAAGCATTAAACCCTTGTGATTCTAGTCATTTCTCTCTCCTGCCTACCCCCATGCACCTCCTCCTTGGTTTACTTAGTGCCTTGTTTCTTAAGTTCAGTAGCTGGTTGCTGTTTGTGTTGCAGGACACATGGGGTCACAAGAAGCTGAATCTTGGGTGCTTTGGTCCTGGGATTTAAAACCTTCTTGTTTAAGGGCTTTCTGCTAACATGCTGGTGGACATCATCTACTTCAGAGAAACTGTGAAGTCTTTGGATCCTGCTAGCTCTTTTGGATCCTAACCACGAAAGCCCAGTAGTATCTGTTAATCCAGGAACATCCTCTCTCTCTCTCTCTCTCTCTCTCTCTCTCTCTCTCTCTCTCTCACACACACACACACACACACACACACACACACACACACACACACACACTAACCAAATTGAGAACACCCGGATTGGCAACCACATTGCATGCTGAACAGACTTGTGCTTCCTCTCTCCAGTTCTCCTTAGTCTATATCAGCAGTTCTCAATCTATGGGTCATGACCCCTTGGCAAACTTCTATCTTCAAAAATATTTACATTACTTCATAACAGTAGCAAAATTACAGTTATGATGTAACAACAAAAACAATTTTATAGTTGGGGGTCACCACAACATGAGGGACTGTATTAAAAGGTCACAGCCTTAGGAAGGCTGAGAACCACTGGTCTATATCAAGAACGCCTCTGAGCCTGGGGTTGGGGGTGGGGGTGGGGGTGGGCTGGCACATGTCTTTAATCCCAGTACTCAGGAGGCAGAAACACAAGAATCTCTAAGTTCAAGGACAGCCTGGTCTACAAGCTCCAGGACAGCCAAGGCTACACAGAGAAACCCTATCCTGAAACAAACAAACAAACAAACACCAAAAAAGAATGCCCCTGACTCAACAGCTGGTGCACCCTGCATGGATCAAGACACCTTGCTTCATGGGCAAACCTTGTTTGTCATTCCCATCACTGAAATGGACCACATGACCTTCACTCTTCACCCACAGCATCAGCGGCTACTTCTGTAGCCACGAACTTCTCACAGAAAGTAAGAAGCTTGTGTTCATTGTCCACTTCAATGAGTGTATGCAAAGGAGATATTCAACTTCATACTGCCCAGGAGGCATCACACACACACAAAAGTATGTTTTGTTTTCAAAGATTGCATAAGTTAACTTTGGTCCACAGATCATGTAACACTAACATATAAAATTCCACTTGCAATATGGAGAATAACCTTGATCTATAAATTTGTTATAGACCAATGAACAATTTAGGGCTTCAGAGGTTCCCTTCGATGTGGCCATAGGTGTAAAAGTTTTTGTCTCTGAGACCTGAATCTACCTCAGCCTGTGCAGGAACCCCAGTGAGAGTTCTGCCTATGACCTCCTTGGGATTGTATCACGGTCATGAGACTTTAGGGAATTACTCTCTTGGAAAGCCAAGCCCCTCTTTACTGAAATGGGATCCTAATATCCACCTCAGCATGGCTTTTCAGAAGGATCAAATAAAATACCATAAAGAAATGTCTATGTAAAAGGTTGAGGTCATCTGAAGATTTTTTACCAGGACGGGGGTTGGGTGGGGTGGGGGATGAGGGAAATGCCTGAGGGAGGGCAACTGCTGGCTGGAGAGGGAAACAGCTGCCGGAAGCCGGCTCCCCACATCCATTGTACATCACTATCTGCTAACAATATTTGACTTCCTGCTTCCAGGCTGGCATGTAAGAGTTTAAGAGTGGCCACTACAGCCTAATAAGTGGCCAGCTTACTAAGTAATTCTTCTGTCCTGGAGGGCAATGACCTCATGTGACAAACCATGGCTCCACAGAGAGGCAGATCTGATACAGGGTCCCAATGTACTGGAACAGAAACCTCCTAGAGCTAGTGCTGGCCTTAGAGAATGTGGACTCTAACTGATGAGTTCTGAGGCTCTGTGGGATACCTCTGAGAGCTGAAAAGTGGATGAGGGCCCAGGTCATAGAAAGTCCCATTCCACCTGTGACCCTTCCCTCCTACATCACTACAGTGAATGTCAGAGAAAATCCTCTCGTACCTTGGAAGGAGGAGAGAAAAAGAACTATTTTGGAACAGGCCCAAATATTTTGTAATGAGGGCTGTCTCCAGGAGAAATTATTTTACCAGGGACTAACCTGCCAGGGTGTTAGCAAAGCCTAGCCGACCTGAAAAAGGGAGACGCCAGCTCCTGTTCCCTCTAGTCTTCCACACAGGGGACAGGAAATACACAGCCCCGGCCCCCTGCAGCCATCCTGTCCTACCTACAGGTGGACCATGCAAGAAAGCACTAACAAGGTTCACAGCCCAAGGGCACAGGCATCCATGAGACGGAGACCGGGAACAACAGAGGGCATCTTAGTGTGATATGACTAAGTATGACTAAAAGCCTAGTCACTGCAATTCCCTCTACTTAGCACACCATGTCCCCCTTTCAATAAGCTACAAGATAAGGCCAGATGTGTTTTTGCACATATACGATGCTCACATAGCTGGAATGAAGATCAGGAGTTCAAGATCATCAGGTTTGAGGCCAGCACGAACTACATGAGATCCACCTCAAATAAATAAATAAATAAACAAATAAATAAAATATACAAAGACAGAAAACAGTCTGAAGAGACTAAAAATCAAATAGGATAGGGACTTGGGTTTTTCATATCAGAATTACAAAAATCTATTACCATGTTAATGGATTTAAAGGGGAAAGTACATAACATACAAAAACAGATAGATGATGTAAATGTACAGCTAGAAATCCAAAGAATCAAGAAGAAATGCTAGAGATAAGAAAACATCCACAGGGAAGAGCTTGTTAACAGACTAGACGCAGTTGTGGAAAGATTCTCTGAGCCCCACGATGTTAACAACAGAAAGTTCCAGACTGAGCAAGGGACGTGGCCCGGTTGATGTGATTGCCTAGTATGCGCCACGGAAACTGGGTGTGGTGCCTCACACCTGTAACCCTAGCACTCAGGAAACAGAGGCAGGAGGATAAGATCAAAGTCATCCTCAAATGGCTGAGACCACTGGCAGGTGGTGATAGAACCGTGGGACAGAGATAAAAGGGATAAGTAAATGACTGAGGAGTGCTGGAAGAAAGGAGGGGACTAAGGAACTATTTAAAGCCACAATGATGGAGAATATCCCCAAATAACGTCAGACACTAAACTACAGATCCAGGAAGTTCAGCAAATACCAAGAATGATGAATGCAGAAACGAAAGTCCAAACCACAGGGACTGTCTGCAGGGCTCGGTGGTAGAGCTCCTGGCCAGCATCCCAAGGCCCTGGGTCTGATCCACCACATGGAATAAAGGCCCGCAAGTCGCTTTCGGGTTACAGAACATTTCAATTCAAGCTAAAAACTATACCTATGTTAATGACATTGGAGTTTTGTTAAGTCGGGCAAAGAAAACTAAATTTGTTGTTGTTGTTTTTAGTTTTCCAGAGTTTCTCTGTGTAGCCCTGACTGTCCTGTAAACCAGGCTGGCTTTGAATTCACAAATTCATCTGTTGGGATTAAAAGCATGTGCTACCACACGAAGCAAAAAAAAAAAAAAAAAAAAAAAAAAAACTCTTTAAAAAAGCCAGATTTGGGGGTGGGTTGGGTTGGGGTGGGGTAGGTAGGGAGCAGGGTGGAAAATCACTTTATCTCGAGAAATGCAAAGAACAGCAGGTGACTCCTCTTCAGAAACCATTCAAGTTACATAATAGTCGAGTGTACTATTTAAAGCGTGGAGAGAAAACTCTCAAGTTCTAAAATTATTCTTCAGACGTGAAGAGCAAATGGGCTGCGGGCTGGTGTGGTGGCCCAGTGGTTACACACCTGTAATCCCGGCAGTCGGCACCAGAACTTCCTCAAAGAAAGTTGAAGCAAATTTGTTGCCCATAGACAATTTTTCGGGGGGGAGTTTAGGGTACAAGTTGGGCCCTGACGGCTCTAAAAAGTTAGGCTCTGCCACCTGTCAACAACCAACCATTTAAAGAGACAAGCAACGGCGAGAAGTGGAGAGAGGAAATTCTTAAAAAATGTTTTCACATTGGAAAAAGGAACAAATAAAGAGGCCCGGGGACCCACAAGTCCGCACTGATGAGAGGTTTAGGTTTAAATGGAGGGCAAGAGGTGTGCACAGCTCAGCAGCCCTTGTCCAGGGGCAGCAAGGTCACTGCTGACCCGTCACTGTCTAAAACCCAGTCTTTCCTGTTTGTCTGACAGGTAGTCAAAACTGTGTGACATCTCCTCTGGCTGGATTGGAGCTTTAGTCCTTCCCTTCGCCCAGCATGGGATTCCTGGGGAAATTCCAATTTCTTGGGGCTCATTGTCTCAATAGTTAACACCAACAGGAGAGGCATACGTGTCTCTCTTTGGAATATCTTCTCCCTTGACAGAAAATTTACGGACCAGCCTTCTAAGAAATGCTTGGAAGTCTTTTCTTCTCCTCCTCCTCCTCCTCCTCCTTCTGCTTCCCTTTCTTCCCCTTCTTACTACTACTGCTATGACTACTACTATTATTATTACTGCTGCTACTACTGAAGGGTCTCTAGCTAGCCCGAGGGCGGCAAACATGGCTCTGGCAGGCCTTGCCCTTCTCCCTAGTTCCCTCTGCCTTGCTGAAAACCGTTAGATTACATCCCTAAAGCTAACCCCCAAGGTTTACTTCCTTATTAGGCCACTTCCTCCTCCTGAGGATGACTACCAGGGTATTGAAGTCCAGCAATCAAAAGCCCCCTTTGGCTCACCTAATTAACATGCCCAATTAAAATTAAACACCAGATCCTAACACAGGGGTTCCCCTTGTATGTTTACAAGCTGCCATTTTCCTTATGGGTCATGTCTGTCTCCTCTCAATGTCTTTTGTTTCCCCCCTCCAGGACAAATAACTTTCCTCCCCTCTCCCTTGTTTCCTTCCCCTTTTCCCTCATCCTCCGTCTCCTATCTATGTCCTCATATTTCCTGCCCTTTGTTCCTCTGAGGCAAATAAATCTCCTTTGTGCTGAGAACTTGGTCTTGGGGGTCGTGAGCTGATACGGTTCCCTTTCAACTACTATTATCACTATTACTATTGTGGGAGGGGTCCTGTACACCGCAGCACTTGTGTGGCGGTCAGGACAGCTTTGTGGAGTTAGTTCTCTCCTTCTGCCTTTATTTAGGCTCCAGGGGTTGAAGTCAGTTTGCTTGCTTGCATGGCAAACACCTTATCTAAGAAATGCTAGGAGCCATCTCACCAGACCAAATCCATGTTTTAAAAAAGTTTTTCAGAGAAAATAAAAATTATACAGGTAGGAAATTCATATCTGTATAAAAATAGAGTAGTATCAGAGAGTGAGTAAAGGAGTAAAATAAAAACTTTAAATGTTCTTATTCTTATTTTATGTGTATGAGTGTTTGCCTGTATGCATGTATGTTCACTATTTGTATGCAATACTTGCAGAGGCTAGAAGAGGGAACCATAATCCTATGGAATTTGAGTTACAGACAATTGTGAGCTGCCGTATGAGTGCTGGGAGCTGAACTGGAGTCCTCTGGAAGAACAGCAAATACTCTTAACCACTGAGTCATCTCTCTTGCCTACCACAATTATTAATTGATATAAATGGTTTGTTCAAAATAATAATAACATCAATGTATTCAATTATATATGCTTATATTCACACATGAGTATGTATGTGTCTGTATGTATATGTATATATAATATTTATTATAAGATATGGTTGACTTTGTTGTATAATCTTTTATTTATTTGTGAATTTTTAAAAATAAATGAAATGAATGATAAGAAAAATTCACAGATGGGAAAAATTGTGAATATTTTATATTCAAAGTTTATTACTTATTTTTATTTTTATATTTTGTTTGCCTGCATGCAAGTGTTTCATCTGGTGCCAAAAGAGGCCAGAAGAGGGCGCTAGACCCACTAGAACCAGAGTTACAGATGCTTGTTAGCTGCCACATGGGTGCTGGGAACCAAACTTGGGTCCTCTGCAAGAACAGTCAATGCTCTCAATCATCTTTCCAGCCCAGATATTTTATTACTAGAAGGCCCTCATAGTACTTGTGAAATGGTGTAGTGCTATTTGAAAATGGACTTACATTAAATATAACTGTATTTTCCAAAGCTTAAGATAACAATTTAAAAAGTAACTTAGTTAATACACTAATAAAAGAAACAAAGTAGGATTAGATAGTAATAAAATGAACAAAACTGCAAAGTGCAAAGAAAGTAGAAAAGACAAAAATTAAGCAAGGACAACAATCAAAAAGATAAACTTGGATTAATCAGATCAGTAATTTCTATAACTATTGTGAGAAATAAGTCAGAGGAGGAAAATGAAAAGATAAAAATTCAGTTTGATCTCAGATGGTGAGATCAGACTTTTATTGGTCTGAGAGGTTGGTGCCCACATAGTAAGGAGACGGCGTGGAACAGAGCGGAGAACAGTGTTTGTGGTTGAGAAAAAGCAGAGCGGAGGGCATGGCTTCCCAGACCCAGCAACTGTTTCTCTGGATAAACTGCTTTTCAGAACTGCTGAGCGGGAGCTAAGTGAGATGGCCTGGTTTTGGAGCCTCCAGGCTCCAGGGTGTGTGGTGGGTGCTAGTTGCTTCCCCCAATTCCATGGATGGCAGATTTCCTGAAGCCTTGGGCCTGCTTTGCGGTGTGTGTGTTTTCCTTTATTCCAGACCTATATTATATATAAAGGGTTAGAGACATCATTTTCTGTCTGGGTACTTTCTGCTTGAAGAAAAGGTGCTGTTTGGGGTTTGGGGGTTTGGATTAGTACGACTGGATTTTTTGTCACTGTTAAGTATTACAAGATGTAAAGCCATTGATTTGGCACAAGAGCTCAAGGCACTTTTCATTGGCCAGCAGAAATTCAGAAGTTGGCCATCAGTTTTCTATTACAACCTTTTGGGGAACTTTAGGACAAAGTAAATGAAAACATTATTTATTTACTTTATCTATCTATCTATCTATCTACCATCTATCTATCTATCTATCTATCTATCTATCTATCTATCTATCTATCTATCTATCTATCTATCTATCTACCTACCCATCCATCCATCCATCCATCCATCCATCCATCCATCCATCCATCCATCCATCCATCCATCTATCTATCTATCTATCTATCTATCTATCTATCTATCTATCTCTATATCTATCATCTATCATGTTTCTTTCTATTTATTTTTGGTTTCACTGTGTAACTTTGGCCTCTCCAGAACTCTCTCTGTCTACCAGGCTGGCCTTGAACTCAAAGATTTGCCTCCCAAGTGCTGGGATTAAAGGCATGCACCACCACTCAGCTAAATGAAAATATTTTAATACAAGTTTTGTTTAGTAAAGTGAAATGTGATTATATGCCTGGTCTGTGATACCCCTGAATAAAAAGAAAACCGAGTCCAAACTGCACACATAGAATAATGTATTAAATTAACATTACCTGTGTATATGCTATTGAACTATGGGGCTTTGTCAATTTCCAAGTAAATCTAATAGAAAACAGAAGACAGTATTTCTATAGTATATTAAGTCATCTATTAAAAATATCCTTAGTGGCTGGAGAGCTGGCTTGGCAAGTAAAAACACTGGTTGCTCTTCCAGAGGACCAGGGTTCAATTCCCAGCACCCACATGGCAACTCACAACTGCCTGTTACTCCAGTTCCAGAGGATCTGGCACCCTCACACAGATATACACACAAGCAAAACAGCAACGCACATAAAATAAAAATAAATAAATTTTAAAAAAGAAAAAGATCCTTATATTTATGTTACAACCTCCACTAGAAATCAACTAAGGAGCCCTGGCAAAACTATTATTGAAGCCAGGTAGTGGTGGCGCATGCCTTTAATCTCAGCACTAGGGAGGCAGAGGAAGGAGCTTTGTGAGTTCTAGGCCAGCCTGGTCTACAGAGCGAGTTCCAGGATAGCCAGGGTTACACAGGGAAACCTTGTCCATGGGTGGAGGGAAGTCCTGATATCTAAAACAAGAGGAACATTACATTAGTGAATATAAATGGACTGTCAGCTCCCCAATAATGACACAAAAACTTCTTGCTAATTATAAAAGCTCACCTGACCCGATAGCTTAGGCTTGTTACTAACTAGCTCTTACAACTTAAATTAACCCATTCTCATTGATCTACTTTTGTCTCGTGGCTTTGCTTTGTACAGTACCTTTACTCTGTACTGTCCATGCTGCTTCTGCCTTTCTTCTTCTCGGAGTTCCTTCTCTGCCCTGAAAGTCCCGCCTGTGCCTTCTGCCAGGCTGTTGGCCATTCAGCTTTTTATTACACCAATCAGAGCAATATATTTTCACACAGTGTATAGGAATACTTGCAACAAATGGAGATAAAAGGACCTTTGGAGATGGGGAGCCTGGGGATTGTTTGCAATTTCATTGGAGGAATTTGGTTAAAGTTTCACAAGTTTGTAGGTTCCAACTTGCCAAATTTAGATCAGCAGTTTTGGATGTTCAGGGCATATTAAGAACATATCAGGACCCAACTTGGAGAGCAATTGTTTAATTTTTTTAGGAGGCAGGTCAAAAGGCTCTCTTTGGGGATATAGGGTTATTACCCATGTTGTAGGTTTTAGATGGGTTGAGGCTAGTTTCTTACCTTGAAATGTCCCCTGAAAAGTTCCCGAGAGTTTCTCAAGGGAACTATCAGGAAGACTGACAGACCCCTGGGGTCTGAAATGAAGCCTAAGTCCCAGGGCAGCACTGAGACTCAATAGATCTTTCTCTACCTCTGCGTCAGCAGGGAGAATGGCCCGTGTGATGCGTCTTTTTAAAAAATGTCTTTCTTTTGCACAGCTGAAGTTCTGCTTAGATGTAATTTGGATCTTGCACTTTCTCTCCCTGAACATCCGAGCACAAACCCTCGACATTTTAAGCAGCTGTGTAATAATCCATCATATGGAAATTATGTAATTTATGACATAGTCCTCCACAGTTGGATCTCTAGGTTGTTTCCAATATTTTTACTATTATAAATAACCCACTATGAGCATTTTAACCCATAAATCTGTAAGTGAACTGCAGAGTTTGTTGTTTTTAGGATCATTTCCCAGAAATATAATTACTAAGTTAAATGTTACATAGGGAAGTGGTATTACCGATAAATAGCACACACATTTTTTTTTAAGATGGGGATATCCAATCTTTAAATTTTATTTTTTTTATGCATATGTATATGCATCGTTTGCAGAAGCCTAGTGTCCCTGGAGGCCAGACGGGAGTATAGCATTTCCTAGAACTAGCATTTCCTAGATTGTGAGCCATCGTGTGGGTACTGGTAACCGAACCCAGGTCCTCTGCAAGAACAGTCAGTGCTCTTAACCATCTCTCCAGCCCCAGCACATACATTCTTCATAAATAAATGGCAAGCCTTCCAGGCGCAGAAGTTACAAGTCGGCTTGTTCCTGTGTCAGTGCGGCATGGGGTGCCTCTAAACGACCCCACTTCTGGCTCCGGGCTTGTACGTTAACCATTGCACCTTCTCTTAGGGGCTACTTCTCAATTTAGTTTTTCTTTTTGAACTATTATGGCTCAAACATTTTTTTTTAATGAACAATTGATGTGTGTGCATGGTGGATGCAGTGGTGTTTATGGTACTACTATTATTATTTTTTAATTTATTTTGTGGTGTCTGTGAGTTTGTGTGTGCGCACATGCCCCATGTGTAGACCAGAGGAGGGGACCAACTTCCTCTGTTCCTTTAAGACAGGGCTTCTCCCTGAACTGCGACTGTGCTGGCTGGCCAGTGAACTTCGGTGACCTATGTCTCCACACTCCTCCCAAACCCAGCGCTAGGGTTACAGACATGTGCAGCTATGCTTTTTTTTTTTTTTTTTTTTTTTAAGATTTATTTTTATTTATGTAATTTGTGTTTGTGTGAGAAAATGGCAAGAATGTGCAGGTGCCTGTGGAGGCCAGAAGGGGGTGTCAGATCCCCTGAAACTGGAGCTACAGACAGTGACAAGCCTATAGAACTCAGAAATTGAACTCCGTGGAGCAGCAAGAGTTCTTAACCACCAAGTCGTCTTTCCAGTTCTCATGCCCAGGGATTTGAACTCAGGTCTTCATGCACACAGAGCAAGGGCTTTTTCCCACTGAGCCACTTCCCTAGCCCCTTGTTATACTCTTTTTTCTTCCGTTTTTCTGTCTGTTGAAAAAGTTTTCCTAATAAAGAGTTAAGGGGGAAACGAGGGGTGGAGTTTAGCTGGTAGAGTGCTTGCCTACCATACACGAAGTCCTAGGTTCAATCCCCAACACCAAATGAAATCAGGAGCGGCGGTGGCGGCGGCGGCGCACACCTGCAATTACAGAACTTTTGAAGTAGGAGGTTGAGGATCAGGAGTTTAAGGTCATCCTCAGCAAGTTTGAAGCCAGCCTGGGCTAACGAGACCCTGTTTCAGGAAAATAAAAAAGTTTCCCTTTCTAGGAACATTACGTATTTCTCTACATTTCTCGTCTACTCAATACATTGAGTTTTATTTTTCTAAACAATGACCATTGTGCTCACAATCTTGACGGTAACAGTAAATGAAAGTATCCTATTTTGCAAATGCAAGCTGTGTTTTTTTGCTTAATCACTTATAACAGGACCTTAGAAACCACAAGGAACGTTCTCCAGGGAAACTCTGAGATCTGTCTTGTGACTCAAATTCTTCAATTTATGCTGGATCCAACACATTGCTGGGGGGAGCAGCCTTAGATGTTGCAAAGGGAGAGAAAAAGTGATCTCACACTGTACTAGACTTCCGTCTTCCAAGCACATATGATCTTGGTTGACTTGGTATCAGGTTACTGTAAGAATCTGCCTGCTTGGCCAGTTCCTCCCAGCCTCCTATCTCAATTTTTGATTATTTTTTTAAAGATTTATTTATTTAATATGTATAGTGTTCTGCCTACACACATGCCTATTGGCCAGAAGAGGGCACCAGATCTCATTACAGATGGTTGTGAGCCACCATGTGGTTGCTGAGAATTGAACTCAAGACCTCTGGAAGAACTGAACCATCTCCCCAGCTCAATTTGTAATTCTTAGGAAATTACATTTTAAAAATTTATTAGTGTGTGTGTGTGCATATGCCACCATGGGTGTGTAGAGGACAATTTGATAGAGTTAGTTTTCTCCTTTTACCATGTGGGTCCTGGGTATCAAAGTCAGGTCATCAGGCTTGGAGGTCAGTCCCTTAAGCATCATGCCAAACCCTTCTGCTCTGAGTACCTAAGGATACATGCTCATCAAATATGCAGCAAATCAGTGTCAGCAAATGGAATTTTCTCAGTCTGTGACAAGACTACTCATTTTCTTGTGAGAAGAGAGTGTGCTAACGCGCCCCCCCCCCCAGTGCATGTGGGGAGATGAGGACATAATACAGGACATTGAAAAAAGGTGGCCATCTTAATTAAACTAAATGAATACATTTAATCCATTATTTTGGGATAGCACTCTTGCCAAAGTAATGCAGATTTTAGCACTGATAAACTGAGCCTCCCGTAACAGTATGGAGGTGACTTTGGGGCCGAGACATGGGTAGAGGCTGCAGAGCTTTGAGGAACATGTTTATGAAGAGCCAAGAACACATTGAAGAATGCAGAAATGCAGATGTTAGGTGATCCACCAAGGGCTCAGTCAGAAAAGAGTGAGGTAAAAGTGTCCCAGTCTCAGAGATTGCTTATATCAGTGATTCTCAACTTGGGGATGGAACAACCCTTTCACAGGGGTCACGTATCAGCAGCTATCCTGCATATCAGATATTTACATTACGATTCATAACAGCAGCAAAATTACAGCTATGAAGTAGCAATGAAATAATTTTATCGTTGGGATCACAATGACATGAAAAACTGTATTAAAGAGTCACAGCATTAGGAAGGTTGAGGACCACTCACTGCCTTATATTGTAATGAACATAAGCCGATAGAAATGCATATAAACACAATAGTGACTCAAGATGAGTGTGATGGATCCTTCCTGTAATCCTAGGACTCAGAAGCCTAAGGCAGAAGGATAGCCCCAAGTTTAAAGCCAGCTTTCACTATTTCCATCCATCCATCCATCAAATAAAAACCAAGGTAGTCCTGGCGAGGTCTTAGGAACCAGGGTTGGCAATCAGAAACACGCTATGAACTGTGCTCTAGTGTTCTGTGCAAAGTAGAAACAGCAAACAACAAACTTGGATATTGTGCTAGCCTTGCGTTGCTATAACAGAATACCTGAAATAACAACTGAAAGGAGGAAAACATTATTTGGGGCTCATGGTTATTTTGCATGGTCACTTGGTCACTTGGTTGCATTGCACGGAGGACTATAGCAAGACAGAGTTATGGTGGGAGTGTGGGGGTTATCACTTCCTCATAGCCAGCAAGCAGGGAAAGGTTGGGGTGAAGATAGTCTGCAAAGGCAGGCCCCCAGTGCTTTACTTCCTCTAAGCAGGACAATAGCCTATTCAGAAAGATGAACCGATGAAGTTAGCATCCCTATGATGTAATCACCTCTGGATGGTGCCAGACCTTCCCCACATATACATGGACCTTTGGTGAGGACACTTCCTATACTCAACTCATAGCAGGTATGCACTTAGCTGTGGGGGTTCCTAGGTGAAGCACCCTGATTTCTCCATGATGCTTAGTTAAATGCAAGAAAAAGACACGTGAATTGTAAACGGAACCTGAACTTGCTGGTCTGGCCCATTCTCAGCCTATTCATTGTAAATAATGAGGAGTATGGTGGAGGGAATTTGGAAGACTGTGTAGCTGGACAATCCCTCCATCTCTCTTGATTCCATACGTAACTAATGAGTCAATATAGTAGAAGTTGGGAATATGGAAGGGATCATAGGAATACAGCCAGGAAATGAAGGAAGGCCCTCAGTCACCTGCTTCTCCTTGAAGAAATGGGAAGAATGATCCTAAAGACATTTCAGAGTTGATGAAGACTTTCACTCCCACCACACTCCCAGGGCAAGGGTGTTTTAGGAGGCAGCGGTCCTCTCCTCCTCCTGCACCCATATTCTGGCTCTGCCAGAGAGCCCTGTGGCTGAAGGATGACCCTGCTGTGCCAGGTGACCTGGAGGGCAGATAATAAATTTGGCCTGGCTAAAGTGTTGGACTCCTTGGTACCTGCCATCTCCCTTTTTTTTTTAATTACCCTCTTTGAAATACTACCATTTGGAAGCTCATACCTTGTGAGCTTTCACAGGCTCACAGCTGGAATTTTGCCCGAGGATGAGCCACACCCATCTCAGACATCCCTAAGTGAGATGCTGCCGAGAGGAGATTTTGGACTGTCAATCCACTTCAGTGTGAACTGACTTTGAGGGCTGCCAAGAGAGGGTGAATGAGTTTTTGTTGTTGTTGTTGTTGTTGTTTTGCATTGTGTGTGTGTGTGAAAGCGTGATTTTAGGGAATGAGAGGACAAATTGTGATTAAATTGCCCCCGCCCCCATATCTTGGAACCCTAGCCCTGGTGAGACTGTATATGGAGATGGTGCACACAAGGAGATAACAAGGTTAAATGAATCCACAAGGATGGCTCACACAGCAGTGGCATCCTGGGAAGAGAGGAAGGCCCAGAACTTGTTCTCTGACATACAGAGAAGGGGCCAGGCCAGAGCTTGCTCTCTGTACACACAGAGAAGGAGCCAGGTGAAGACACAGTTGTTTACAAACAAGGAGAAGTTATCAGAATCTGACCCCGTGACACGTGAGGCTTGAAATTCCAGCTTCCAGGACTGTCAAACAATTCTTTTCTGCCTTAAATCAGTCCCAGCACTTGTTGCCTGGGTGAACACAAGAGCAACTCCCTACGCCACTATCTACTAGTCCATCGGAGCCGACTGGGAGAACACATACAGTTCCCGTCCACAGCAACGGTTAAGAACTGCAGTTTTTATCCCCCTCACAGTGAGCTACCCTTGCAGATATCCCGCCCACCCACCCACCATCTTCAGGAGTTCCCAGCCTGACATCTTTAGTTATGCTATCTGGCTGGGGCCAGAGGTTTTGGGGGAAGGAACAGACAAGTGTCAACACCAGACTCAGTGTCCAGAACCTCGCCTTGAAATTGTGCTAAGCAATCTTAGACCGCTTTCTGGTTATCGCTGTTTCTGTTCATCGTTCATCAAATAAGCATGTGGAATCAGGCTTTGTAATAGTGCAGATGTGGACCTGGGTGGAAAGCCTGATATTAGCCCTGTGACCTTGGGCAAGGGACTTAGCTTTTGCAGGTTTGTCGTCCCCCGCGCCGCGCCGCGCCGCGCCCCCCCACCTTTAATAACAGAGATAATGCTAATAACCCTCCCATGATGGGGCTAATTATCAGTGTTATTCTAGATAGTATCTCAAGTAGTCCATGTTGGCCTCAAACTCACTAGGAAGCAAAGGGTAATCTTGAACTTTTGATCCTCAGGCTAAGTGCTAGGATTACAGTGGTGCACCACACCATTGTTGGAATTATGAGGTGCTGGGGATGGAACCCAGGGCTTCGTGAGTGCTGGACAAACACTCTACCGGCTGAGATACATTCCTAGTTCACAGCGGACTCATTAAAAGATCATGTATCAGGCCCTACCACCTAGGGAATGTCAATAAAAGAACGTCCCAAGGGTTTGCTATTGTTATTTTCTTAGTGACAATCATTATTCGCAGGTTCCATCTTCCATTCCATCCCAAACCCTAAACCCTCACCATCCCAAATTCTGCTCCCTCCCGTTCCCCACCGAAGAGACCCTGGCTTCCCTCCTTTGCCTTGGTGTCTAGGCTGTTTCTTCGGCCTGGTGTTCTTTTTTGCTCTTCAGGGGCACAGACATCCTGTCCTCTGGGATGCAGGATCCGCAACCACCCCTCCTCGCCACCCCTCCCCCCAATCAGAAGGCGTGGACTAAAGGCCCAGATTGGAGCACTGATAAGAAAACCACCCCTTTTAGCCCTTATTTCTTTGCCTTGGAATTAACTCGTTCAGAGCCTGTCTCCCAGAGTGGTCAACCCTGGGTGGCAGCGTTGGAAAGAGTACCTTCAGTCACCCAAAGCCCTGAGCACAAAGCAGGTCAGAGTAAACTAGTCTCAGTGCCGCAAAAGGGTCTGGTTAACCCTTTCGACCCCAGCCCTGTATTCTCCCCAGGCCTCAAGCATGGTGGATTACTCTAGGGATTCGGACCATCCCTTCCCCTGGGTGCCCTTCACCTGAGTCAGCGGGGTTCCCAGGGGGCTTCGCTCGCTCCTCCCACTTTCTGTCCCTCCAGCCAACCCCCCCACCCCCGCGTGGCGCCTCCCCTCCTCCATCTCCAGGAGCCCTGAGGGGCTGGGGGCGGAGCGTCTGGGCAGCGAACTAGGAGGCTTTTAGGCCAGCGATTGCTTGAAAAGCGCCGCCACCGCTAGGCCCGGGGCAGGCAATGGCAGGGGACGTGTGATCGCGGACAGTGAGAGGGCCACTGCTATCATGCCCGGGCGCGCGGGCGCCGCCCGGTTCTGCTTGCTGGCTCTCGCTCTGCAGCTACACTGGCCGCTGGCGGCGTGCGAGCCGGGACGGACCACAAGTAAGTGGCAGCACACAGCAGGGTCGTGCGGTGGCTGGGGTGGGTGGCCTGGGGGGTCTAGGAGTCGCTCTTGCAGGCCTGGAGCTCCGTGACCGCTATCCCTGTTAGCTCTGCCACTCCCCGGGGCGTGAGTGCCGCTACTAGGAGCCCAGGCTTTGTTCTCATGCGGTGAGCCACGGGAGGTCGTGGATCCGCTGCGCGCACTGAGCAATCAGAAAGCAGTGGGTCCTCTCGCTGCTTGCCTTCCTCTCTCCATCTCCCTTCCCTGTTTTCCTACTTTGGGCTTCTCTTTCCGCTGCTCTCCCCGTTTTTGCTCTGTTTTCTCACGGTTGATCATCTCCGCTCCGCCTCTCTCTCATCGCTATTTTGCGCCTGCTGCTCTCGCAACCCCGGAGCATCCCCAGAGGAGCACCCCAAGCATCCTATGCACAATGGGTGGGGAGCCACTCCCTGGATCTTGCTGGGAGTCAAATGCATGGCAGTGGGGTAGAAAATCAAAGGCTTCCAAGAGATCAGGGTAGGGTAGTTTACTGGGTATCTCTGGTTGTACACTTCGCATCCTTGCGTTGGCAGCGACCCTAATCTTAGACCATCAAAGGGCCATGCACACCCATTACGCTGATCGTAAGCTGAAGTTCACTACCGAGAAAGCAGAATTGTATAGGTACAGCCCATATTGAAGACCTCCTGACACTGGAAACAAGGACTCTCATACCACCTCACCCAACGCCCGCCTCCCCTTGGCCTCAGTTTCCCCATCTGTGAAGAAAGGGGGATGAGCCCCGCGCTTCCAGTTTGGAAGCTGGAAAATGTCTGTTTCTCACAACTGTTTTCCCAGACACCACTCCCTCCCGGGCCCCATCCCTCGGAGGCTCTCCTAGGATTTCGCGGAAGAGAGGGTCCCGGAGGGGCAATGCCTGGCTTCTGTCATTCTGACCCCGGAGAGCTTAGCTTTAGCTCTGCAGCAGCTGGAGAGCTGGGCTGACTCCAGAGGGGGTGCTTGCTGTATCAACCGTCAGCGTTTTCAAATCAAGCTAGCGACGCCCCGTATACCGGCTGGGCAGACTGCACCCCGCCCCCCAACCGAGAGCCTGACGCAAGGGTCCGCCTCACCCCCACCCCATACTCCAGTTGGCAGAGGAAGCCTTTTTTCAAAGCTCTTATACCAAAAGGGAAACTGAGGCACAAGGGGCTTCACAGAGGAAGGAGGAGGGTCTTCCTTTTGTTGGAGCTTGGGGTTCCTTAAGGAAGAGGGAGCCAGGTACCGTTCGTTAGTCTGATTTTCCAGTCTAACGTAAGCAGAAGGGCAAAGAAATCAAGCTTCACTGGATCCCGAGTCACAGCGATCACTCAGTCAGAGTCGCTGTAGACCTGGAAGAAATAAAAATCTACGGAGTAGTGAAATGACTTATGATCCCCAAATGAGCAGTTGCTATTAATATTTTGCTTTCCCTCTTTCCTGGTTTCCTATGACTATATACAGATGAATTTGGAAACATAACACACACACACACACACACACACACACACACACACACACACACTTTAAAGGTACTCCCCAAATCATGATGTTTTCCAAAACTATGGTTTTAATGACTGTAAGGTCTACCAAGGGACCACAGACATATAATTTCCCCAAAGTTAAACTCCTGGCTCTCATACAAATGCAACAAAGATTTTCCTCCCACTTAAGACTTTCTCTATGAGGTGGCAGAAGCAGCTGCTAAAGCTGGTTAAGAATCATTAGCAGGGCCGGGCGGTGGTGGCGCACGCCTTTAATCCCAGCACTCGGGAGGCAGAGCCAGGCGGATCTCTGTGAGTTCGAGGCCAGCCTGGGCTACCAAGTGAGCTCCAGGAAAGGCACAAAGCTACACAGAGAAACCCTGTCTCGAAAAACCAAAAAAAAAAAAAAAAAAAAAAAAAAAAAAAAAAAAAAAAAAAAAAAAGAATCATTAGCAGAACCCTAGAGATAAGGGAGCTGATGTGGCGGAGTCCGGTGGATGAGACAGAGTCACGTAATTGTCGCTTATCTCTTCACTATGCTGAAGTCACTTGCATCTTTGCCCAACACAGGCCCACGGTTAATGTTAGAGTTCACTGAGTGCAGGCCTTCCATCAAAAGCAAACAGAGCTAGAGATAACCTTCTCTTAGCCAAGTCGCCCATCCTGTTGTTAGACAGTGCTCCAGAGCTGATGCTGGAAAGACATCCCACGTGGGTCTTGCCTTATTTCCAAGTTATGAGCCAGTCTTCATACGCTGCATTGTGTTCTTAAACTGTACTGTGTTTGTTTAGACTTGAGATCGCTTTCAGTGCTTTTCATGATCCTGAGACCTTTAGACATTCTCTTAGACACTGCACAGCTCCTTTTGTCTAAGAGGCGAGATTTATCAGTCACTATAGCAGGGACTATGCTATAGTGTCTCCCAAGCACAGCGGCATAGGGTTAATAACTCAGAAGGTACTGAATGTATGTGTGAATGTATCTATCCCTTCTGACCAGCATAAATGAAACCAGGGAGGTTTTTTAAGGATGTATTTTGATTGCAAATATATCACACCAGTCTTTTGAAAAGGAATTTACTCAATGGGAATCCCACCACTACTCCAGCCATCTTTAAATTTTCTTCCCTGAGACAGGATGCTGTGTAGCCCGAGGTGGCCTCAGAGCTCACTATAGCCAAGGATGGCCTCTTGCTGCGATTACACATGTGTCACAATATCCAGCACAGCTATCTTTTATATCACTCATGTGATGGATGTGGTTGAATTAGAAGGAACAGAACATGGGAGGGCTCACCTACATCCCTGGGAGTCTTTGGATTTACCCCGTTTCAGAGACTTAATTTGCTCAGGAACCGGGAAATTCTCCATCAGGGTTGCGGTCTCCCATTCTTGGACGTGGCCCTTCTGTGGTTTCTGCCTCTTTTCTTGGGAACTCACTGGCGACCTCCAAGGGTGCTGAGAAGGGAGAACTAGGTGTGGGAAGGTTTGGAGACTAGGGAATGAACCACAGCTGCAAACTTGCCAGTAAGCCGGTCCAGTTAAGGTTACTGGTTTGCAAGTTAATGCTCATGGTTTGCAGGATGGGGGCCCACGTCACCTTTACTCTTACGTGTGGCCCTGTAAGACCTCCCAGGGAGGTGACTGTCATCTCCAAAGAGAAAATTAAATCTCAGTGGTAATCTCCAAAGAGAAAATTAAATCTCAGTGGTAACCAACGTGAGCGCAACCCTCTGATTATACCCAGAATTCCACCACTTCATCACTCCCCATGATGCTATCCCAGTCGGAGCCCTCCACATCTCTCACCGGGCTCCTGTGTGCCTCCATCTGCCCTGCCTTCCTGCTTCTACTCGGTCCCTATTCCCCTCCCCCACCCTCCACCCAGCAGGGATAGTCATCTTTGAAAACAAAACTACTCCAGATCATATTGCTCTTGTGTTTTGAGGCATCCAGAACCTTCTGAGTCTATTGATGATCAAATCCAGCCCCTCTTCGCGCCTTTCTGTTATTACAAGCGCAGCTGTCTGGCTTAGCACGATTTACGAGACCATCTCCTCTTCCTTGCTTGGCATATTTACCAGCGTGCCCTGACTTACTGGACTATTTCCCCTTCCTGCTAGTTCCTTTTCGAGGTCCAGCCCATTTCGGCACTTGTCACTCTTTGCTCTTTCCCCAGTTTTTTTGCACCACAGTCTTTCCTTTGGTTCCTGGGGTCCCAATTAAACACCACCAGTACTGACCATCCTGTTTCAAACAGGCCCCCTGCTAGGTGTCCCTTTATCCTGTGTGTGATCTGATTTTTCTCCAAGGCAGTTACCATCACCTCAGAGTATCTGTTCAATTTCCTGTCTCCTGGCAAGGACACAGACCTTGTTTGCCTGTCTTTATCACTTTGTCACCCAGCCACAGTAGATCCCAGCAGGTCTTCTGATACCCCTGGGCGGAGCACTTCCCAGGCAGCAGTGATTGCCTCAGAAGTGGTATGGAGCTGTACTTGGGCTCTGGAGCAATATGCCTGCTCCTGAGTGCCTGGGGTGTGGAGGTCTGGGATTCTTAGGGTTGTGCTGTCTTGTGTTGGCAGGAGGAAGTCAAGAAGGCCCCCAGCTACAGCATGAACTTGTAATACCTCAGTGGCGGACTTCAGAAAGCCCAGGGAGAGGAAAGGTAAGACTCCCAAACACTTCTGTTGGAGAAGCATGACAATTCTCTTACTGAGATGTGGGGCCACCCAGGTATCACCATGGCTTCCGATTCTGGCCCTAACCTTTCACTGTGCCAGTCTGGGATATCTTAGCAGCGACTTTCCTTCACTCTATGGCAAACTTATAGACCATTCCCAGGCCCTTTTCATTGAGAAAATGAAAACTCACAGTAACACCAACACAGACTGGGGCTGGAGAGATGGCTCAGCAGTTAAGATCACTTTCTGTTCTTGTAGGGGACTGGGGTTCAGTTTCCATCACCCGCACGGTGGGTCACAACCATCTGTAACTCCAGTTCCAGGAGATCCAAAGGCTTCTGACCCCTGAGAGGGTACCCGGCAGGCACATGGTGTTCATACACACACACACACACACACACACACACACACACACACACACACACACACGCAGGCAAAACACTCATGTACACACGCAAAAAGTAAATCTTTAAAATCTACTGATACAGATTAAGTGCAAATGTGACTTTGTCACAGATCTTGATTGGAATTTCTGTTTTGTTTATTTTGTCTGTTTTCTGAGGCAGGCTTTCGCGCAGCCAGGTTACCGTCTAATGCTCTATGTAGCCGAGAATGACTTGGAACTCCTGCTTCCATCTCCTGGTTCTAGGATCACAGGCATACACTAGTTCCCTTCTGAGACCAACTCGCTTGTACTTTACAACCTGGAGTTCCCTACCTTCCCGCTTCCATTTCTCAAATGCTGAGATTACCGGTGTGTGACACTCAGCTAATTCAGGAAGAGGCAAGATAGGGAGCTCGGATTAGGTCATGTATCTTGAAAAATCCTACAGGTTCCTTGAGCCAGAACACGACTAGCAAAATGCACAGGTGTTATCAAGGGGATTGGAACATGGCCAAGAAGAGTAGGCGCTCTTGGTTCTAGTTCTAGATGACTAGAAAGGGAAATCCAATTGTTGCGTGACAGTTACCTGTTCTGGGATCTTCTACTTTACAAATGACTTGCACTTCCTCATTCATAAAATCAGTTTTAGTGGGAATAAAGAGGAACAGAGTTGTGGAAAAGGGCTGACTTTTTCTTTTCTGGCAGAGTCTTGCTACATACCCTATTCTGGTCTCTAATTTGAGACCATCCTGCGTCACCTTCCCAGTACAAGGATGACAGGGATACACTACCATGCCCAGTTTGAAGGACTGGTTTCTGTGGTCTCTGAGGGGGTCAGATGGCCTGTAATTTATTGGGCAACAGATAGGAACAAGATTAAAGCTGGGGAAAGATGTGTCAGGGAAGACTTCAGACAATTGTGGCCCTGGAATCTGGAAAAATAAACAGATGCAAAATGCCTAGAATTTGTTGAGTTACTGCAGAGTCATACAGACGTGTCCCCAGTTCACCAGCTTGGGCACAGTAAGGCAACTTACAGAGAAATTTCAGGACAATAAAAGTAGGGAACATTTTACCCTCAAAGCAAAGAAAAAAAAATGCATGAGCTCATTCCATCCTAAGTAAGAAAGGCTCAAAATAGCCTCAGGAAAAGTTAGACAAATTAATAGATGGCCATCCTCAGGCAGATTGTTCTTTTTAAATTTAAGGTTTTAGATATTTCATTCACCACCATTATTGCTGAAGAATGGATATGATACTTTTTATAGAGGCTCCTTTGTTCTCTCCAGATGTTGGATGCTGGGCATCCTCAGGAAGGGCCTAAGAAACAAAGTGGAGGACCAGATCCTGTCTTTGTTCCCAGCCATTGTCTGCCCAGAGCTTGGCTCATTGTATTCTGCGGGGATAGTCAGCCCAGTGCCTGGCACCATAAATATTTGTTGAATGAGAGAGAAAATGAGAGAAGAGAAGAGGAGAGAGTGTGTGTGTGTTAGTTCACTATGATTCTTACTTGCATCTGGGTAATTCACGGATTTACTAGGCAGTACTTAAACGCTGACTGTGTATGGACTCTGTCTGATACAGATGTTTTAGGATGATACATATACATGGAATAGGCGTCTCAGATGGTGCGGAGCTGCAGGGCTGTTTAATTTCACCCTAAACAGAAAGGACTTTGGGTCCTTCTTTCAGGGAAATACAAACAGTGGGCACCTTCCAATGCTTCCCAGGACGTGTGCTGCTGTCCTTCTTCAGGCAGTATAGGAGTTCCGGGAGGAATGCGGCCGTCTATAGTAGAGCTGGACAGGGAAGTGTCACAGAGCTGGGAAGTGCAGTTTCATTGTTTGGCTTGAGCTGTTCCCTGGAAACAGGGAACTTCTGATCCTAAGCCTCCTGTCAGAGCACCCTCCAGAAGCCGAAGTAT
>NW_023505549.1:0-27124 GCF_004664715.2 Peromyscus leucopus | reverse complement strand
AATAGAACCGCCATGTTGATATGTTGCTTTTACTCTTTTCAGATCCTTTATCTGTAAATGAGGAAGACTTGAACAGAGAGGGTAGGGCGTGAAGATTGTTTTGTTGTGGTAGATTCCTTGGCTTGCATGCTAATTCTATCCCATGAAAAAGTTTGTGGAAGGGAGATGGGTGGCACACACTTGGTTGGGACAGGATCAGGGATGATAGACCCTTTGAGAACATCTGCTGGGTGAGGCCTCTGGTATGGATGGATGCAGGGGTCATTTTCCAGGACATTTAGATGCCAGTCCTGACTTGTGACCCAATTATTTGGCTGAGTAAGAGCAAGCGCCTTGACTGATTCCCAGGAACCCAGTCAGTAGTGTAGTGAGAGAGGAGCATTTTGCTAAAGTAAGTCAGGCCACTCCCATCCCTAGAACTTGGCCCAGATGCGAGGCAGGTCAGGACAATGATCTCCTGTGGTCCAGGAGGGCCCTTCAGTTTTGATGCTATTCACTCCTGTTCCGAGATGCTAAGAATCATGGGCAGGTTTAGAATTGTTCCTGTGTATTTAACCAGAAGCACCCACCTTTGAGGCAGGTAAGTTTGTGGTCTTCAGGTACCCACTTTCTTTTTTTTTTTCAGGGTCAGATACACCTGGTCCCTCTTCCACAGGTCTTCAAAGGTCTGGTGATCTCGTGGAGACTGCTTTCCTCCATTTCCCTGGGGCTCATTCTTAAAGCCTGTCTTTATAGTATGGCCATCTACTTCCCCCTCCCCCATCTGCAAGCACCCTCCCCCTTCCACCTCCCCCACACCCTGGTACTCCCCTCCAGGCCTCTGTGGTTTCAGCTAATCTGATGAACAACTACTGTGATTATTTACCAAATACGGGTTACCATACAGGTTGCTATCAGAGAATAGTTCTCGCTCTTAAAAAATTTTGTATTTCTGAGGAAATTTAATTTCTACGAACCGTTCTTAACCAACCATTTCCAATAACCGTCCAGGATGGGCCATGTAGGGTGTCTTATCAGTGAGCCATTTCCTGGGCCCCTCAGGTCTCCTGTCAGCTAAGCTTGCCTGATCCTGAGATAGCAGCGGCCCTGTTCGCACAATGGATAGTCATCCTCTTAGCCACACAGCCAAGAGAGAGAGACACTGGAGAGGATTAAAAAAAACCATCCTGCTGGCCGAAGGATAAATAGTGCTTATCCAGTTGAGCACGACATAAAAAAACAACACACAGGACCAGGAGCTATTGGGGTGGTGCTGGTGGGGTGGGGGGTGGGGCGTGAGGGGTGAGGTCTTCGGCAACCAGAAGATACAATGGGAAGCTGCTGGTGAAGAGGAGAGTTGCCCTAGTGCCTTGTTTAGAGATGTCCTTAATAGGAAGCTAAAGACGACATGCCCACAACTTGGGGCTTTTGAGAGCTGGGCTGGTGAGTGGCACCATCTTGCTTCTAGGGTTGCTTTGGAAGCTGGTACCCTAGCCAAGAGGGATGCTCGCTCAAAGGAGTCCTTGGGCGGGAGGAGGGCTCTGCTCTTCACTGTGGGAGCAGCCTTCCAGGGCCCTTCTGCTCCCTCACAAAGGAATGCCTGTGCTTGGGAGCCCCTGGACTTATCAGTGCCTTATTTGGCAGTGGGGCTGAGCCCTTTACAAATCTGTTTCCATTCCTGAAGAGTCAGAGGAAGACCAAGCCGAGTGCTGGTTTGGAAAACTTACTTCTGAAAGCGCTCTGGCTGTCTTTTCCTCCCTAGTTTTACCCTTCTGGAGAACCAAAATAAAACAAACAACAGCAGCAACAACAACAACAACAACAAAATAACACATTTTTTATTTTGTCCATCCAAAATGTGAACTAGCAGAGGCCACTTCATTAGAACGGCACTTCCTGCTTTTCAGGAGTACTTCCAGTGCCAGGGAGTCCGGGGTATCACCATTTCCATTTGATGGGAATCCGGGAAGCCGCGGCTATAGCTTGATGGTAGAGTGCTTGCCCAACATCTGTGAAGCCCGGCTTCCACCCCGGCTTTGTAGTCAATAGACCTGCTCCCTGGAACACTTCAGTCCCAAACAGTGTGGATTAGAGACACTTAATGTGCAGCGCAAAAGGATTGCTGAGTTGCAGTTGTTAAATTAGACACAAAACTGGTTAACCCCAGGGGCCACGAAACAATAGCCTTTAGGGTTATCTTTTCTAGTGAGTGGAAATATTTGCAATTCTCTAGTCCCTTACTAAGCCTTTACATGTGAACATCTAAGTCCACAGGGTTGTATGAGAGCTACATAATTCACTGTGAGTAGTGTCCTGAAGCTAGGGCCTTTGGTGGAGTCTAGAGAAACTTAGCTGGGCCTCCTAGAGTCTGAGTCTTGACAGCTTGTCCCCTCCCCCAGAGTCCTTGTGTGAGGTTAAAAGGAGCCAGAATCATCCTTGCCTTGTTTCATGTCTTGGAAAGACAGTCCAATGCAGTTGGCACTCAAGGCAAAGCATTCCAGGTGTGGCCGAGGTGGGTGCCACCAGCAGCCTTCAGGCCACACAGCTAGGAATACAATTGGACACATTTTTTTTTTTTTTTTTTTTTTTTTTTTTTTTTTTTTTTTTTGGTTTTTCGATACAGGGTTTCTCTGTGTAGCTTTGCGCCTTTCCTGGAACTCACTTGGTAGCCCAGGCTGGCCTCGAACTCACAAAGATCCGCCTGCCTCTGCCTCCCGAGTGCTGGGATTAAAGGCGTGCGCCACCACCGCCCGGCAATTGGACACATTTGTAGACAATGTCCTACTGTTGTGCCCAAAGCAGGGACACCCCTGGTTCCCTCTTTGGTGGGTTGGGATCATTGTTAGATTTTTTTTTTTTTTAACCCACACATAAAACAGTACCTATTTCTAGGTCATTTTTTAGGGTTTCTCTGTGTAGCCCTGGCAGTCCTGGAACTCTCTCTGTAGACCAGGCTGGCCTCGAACTCAGAGATTCACCTGCTTCTGCCTCCCGAGTGCTGGGATTAAAGGTGTGCACCACCACTGCCAGCTTGTTTTTAGATTTTGTGGGGAGGTGAATAGAAGACTAGGAAGGGAACATAAAAAAGTTAAAACGAACCTAACAGAGCAAGATAGTTCCCAGAGCATAAAAATCCATCACCTGGAAAAACCATTAAAGATACAGATTTCTTACAGTCCCTTAGAGAATAGAATTCTCAATGGAGCCGGATGGGTTCTGGGCTTCGTATTTTCTTTTTCACAGCCTTTCCTGGTGTTGTAGAATGATTGGACCAGAGTCTGTGACCTTAATAGTGTGAGGGGAAAAACCCAAAAGGCAGCCACGTGACTAACTTGGACTGGGTGAGGACCACCCCCTACCCCAGGTCACGTAATAGGGGGAAATGAATCTTCGACTCCGTGTGTCCAGACACTTGGATCCTCTCGGAAGGACCAGATAGACCAAGGGGAAGGGCAGCAGTAAAAATAGCCTGGGAAGGAGCAGAGACGCATTTGTTCATGCCGAGCACATGGGAGGAGGTTGTTTTTCAAGGTGGCTCGGAAATCGTTATCACTTCGTACCAGTTCGCTTATCTGATGCTGGAGGAGGGTGGGCTGGGCACCAGGAAGAGGCTGCGTAGATTCATCTCAGCCTGTGTGCTCTTTGCTCCTGAGAGGGGGTTTTAGCTAGGAGGACCACCTGAAACTTCTGTCGGTAAATAGTTCTGCAAGAGTGCTGGTAGGCCTTTGAAGGCTACTGGCCTTAGGAATGTTCATCAGAGCTGTTTGCATATTACGTGCATTGGGACTTGGCTGCTCTAACGGTTTCAGGTTGCCATGGTGGATTCTGTTCTTCTCAGGAGAGTGCCTGGGGGTGGTAAGGAGGGTGCAGCGTAATTTCTTAGATTGGCTTAAGGAGATTCAGGATTTTTTTTTTTTTAACGTTTTATGGATTCTCTGTGGACCTCACATTTTTAAAAAAGATTTATTTATTTTTCTTTATGTGACTGAGTATTTGCCTGCATGTATTATATGTTCACAATCGGCATGCCTGGTACATGCAGAGGCCAGAACAGGGTGTCTGATCCCCTGGAACTGGAGTAATGGTTGTGAGCCACCATGTGGGTGCTAGGAGCCTAATGGCAGGAATGGTTTTTCTCTCAAAGTCAGTGGCGGAGGGTGGAGGGTGGGAAACGTGGACAGGCTCCCCCTCATCCTGGATCTCCATAACCCACAAGTCGTTTCCTGAAAATCCTACCGCATGCCGGCGGTTAAGAGACAGTTTCCTGCCACCATGCTGAGCCAGCCCCCTTTCAGAGAGATGAGAGAAAGACGTAGTTAGAGAAGGGACAGCTGGCCACTCAGCATCCATGTATGTGGTCTCCTCTCTGGGAAGACGACAGCACCCTTTGTCCTGAGCACAGTGCCAGGGTCCCCCTGCCTGGGCACATGGGCATATTCAGCCTTTGCTTGGAGCCAGTAGAGAGTCTTTGAAAGCAATGCTTTGCTCCCATTGGTAAAATCGTACAGCTGATGATGATGATGACCCCTTTGCTTCTAGAAGGAGGCACCTTCCTGGCCTGCATCCATAGCCCATGGGGTATTTGGATAGAACTAGCTCAGACGTTCTTGCTCATCTACCATCTTGCTCCTGCTCTGTGCTTAGCTTACCCCATGGCTCTTCTCTGCAGACATTTGTATTCAAGCGGGCATAGTTGCCTTGATCGTGACACACTATATTACCAACCTCAGGGCCGCCACCACCACCATCATCATCACTTTTGATATACAAGTTCCAGGCAATTGGTTTGGTTTTATGTTTTCATCTCAGAGACTCAGAGCAACAAACCGCTTAAAGAGTCTGCCTCTCAGATGTGGGGTTGAAATCTAGCTCCAACCACGTGGTGGTCACTTACAGTTTCCTGGCCCCATGTCTCCACAGTGGGAATGGTAGGAATTCCTACCTCTCAGGTGTGCTATGAAGGTGCAGAAACAGCGTCGTAACTTAGCAGTTAACTGGAGAGGGGTAGTAAACTCGTAGGTTTGCATCGACCCAGGATGTGGTGGAGGCAGGAAGGAGTAGAGACTTGGACAGGCAGACATGTATACACATTTCTGAAGTTTGCTCAGAAACTTGTGGTTTAGAGTGTTGGTTCTAGGCTTGTTCTTGTATCAGGATTACCTGGAGGGAGGGGTTGCTGAGACAGAAGGCTGGACTCAGCCTCAGTTTCTTTTTGATTCGGTAGGTCTGGGGTGTGGCCCCATACTTTGCATTTTGCATGTGGTGTATGCTTGGGTACCTGTTCATGTGGTGGCCAGAAGTCAGGGGTTTTTCCTCTATTGCTTTCTGCCTTATATTTTGAGAGAAGACCTCTCACTGAGCCTGTCTCTCAGTGATTTCTGTTAGATTGGCTGGGCTGCAAGTTCCAGGAATCCTCCTGTCTCTGCCTTCTCAGCACTGGGGTTAATGGACATGTGCTACTATGCTGGGCTGTTTTTTCTTCATTGATGGGAATCAGGTCCTCGCCCTTACGCAGGGAGTCTGTTACCTCCTGAGCCCTCTCCCCAGGTCCTAACTTGTATTTTTAAGTAGACCTTGTTTAGAAATGGTGGTTAGGTAGCAAAGGGAGCAGGCTGTATTCTACAGATCTGGATTCTATGGACAGGATGAAGCCAGTGGGTGCTGGATACAGAGAAGTGATTTTAAATTCAGGGTGAGAATCCTATGGGATGACATGAGGTCAGGACTGGATTGGGTAGTTGCAGGAACTCCCAATCTCTGGAAGCTTCTTTTGTTGAATGGCTGTCTGGTAGGTTCTTATACTAAGTAGGAGGGTTATTCATTAATTCACTCATCCACTTATCCAGGATAAATGTGTATTGCCTGCTTTTGGAGATAGTCAGAGCTTTTAAAGATAACATTGGTCCCTGCTTTCAAGGGAGTATGTAGTCCAGTGAGAAATCTATTTTTTTTTCCAAGACAGGGTTTCTCTGTGTAACAGCTCTGTCTGTCCTGAAACTCAATTTGTAGACCAGGCTGACCTGGAACTCATAGAGATCCACCTGCCCCTGCCTCCCAAGTGCTGAGATTAAAGGTGTGTGCCACCACCACCTGGCCTATTTGATTTTCTAACCAACGTTAAATGCTGAGGATCCAAGAGTCCCATGCTGATGAAGACAAACCCCCAGTGAGCTGCAGAAAAGCCATCTCCTGAGCGAGTGTGCCTGCGAGCCTGTGAGCAAGGATACCACAAAGGCTCACTTTGGATCACTCTCTTTGGCCCATCCCCCACCCTCACCCCTTTTGGCTCATTTTAATGTCGCCAGATAAGTGATTCCCCCCCCTCCCCCCGTTAAGACATGGAATAAGCTTAGAGCATATTTACCTTAAGTGCATTTCCTGTGGGAAAATTTACATCTCTTCCCTGGCACCCAGGATGCGCCATTAAACTCTGAACTCCTGACCAGCCGTCCATTATGCAGTCTGTGAAAACAACCCAGGAAATGGAGCTTAGGAATGAGCTAATTGCTTTTCATCTTCTCTCTTCAGTGATGTACGGAGTGGATTAATAGCTGAGGAGAGAGACACAGGAAAATCCATTCATTTTTTACTGGGTTCTTCCACGATAACCATTGTTAAAAGCAATAGTGAGGGAGTAGGGAATGTGACTCAATGGCTGAGAATACTTGCCTGGCACTCATGAAGCCCTGGGCTCAACCCTTAGTGCCTATAAAACAGGGCGTATTGTCACTCATTTGTACCTGTAATCCCAGCATTTGGGAGGTAGTGACAGGAGGAGGATCATGAGTTCAGAGCTCATTTTAGGCTACATAATGACTTCATGGCCAGCTTGGGCCACATGAGACTCTATTTCCAAAAGTTAGAATAAAGTAAATGTAATGATGGTAATCATTCATTTCTACCCAGTTCCACTCTACTGTGCTTGGCGTTCAGCTTGCTGACTGTATCATCCTGTGGTTTGATGTGGTGGGTATATTGCCCTCGTTCATGGGAAGAGGAAACCGAAGAGAGGAACGGTGACCAGCGAGTGGCTGTAGAGACAGCCATGGCCAGAGCTGGAATCAAGGCGTGTCTTTCAGATCCCAGGCCATGCCCCAAGCCCCTGGTTTGCTGAATTACCCGGTAACTTAGACCAGTTAGCTGTATCTTCCGTGTAGTTAACTTGCCAGTGCCGGAAGACACAAGCAGGCTTAAGTGTGGGGCCTCTGTCCTCGTGAGACTTACTGTTGAATTCCTTCTGACCCACGAATGACTCCTCTCTGACTGTCTGGATGCTACATGGAACATGGGCTTGAGATTCCTCGGGGCCAGCTGGAGTCTGTGTTTTCCTGGTTTTACACATCCCTCTTGGGTTCCTCTGCTTCTCCTCAAGACTGAATGCTAATTCTTGAGTCATCTGCTTTCTGACTGCATCCTGGGGTGGGAAGAGCCCAGCCTCGACTTTGGAGCCATATCCCTTCCTCTGGGGATTGTCACCTCGTCCAAAACCTAGTGTCCCTTCGGAGTCCATTGGCTGTTCTTTCTGGCCTCAGCCTGTGTTTTCTTCTGAAAGGACTTTTGAATTAGGTTTTCTGTTTTCAAAATATTTGATAAGTATTTTTTTTTTAATTGCAGCCATATGTAACTTGCCTTGTGAACATCTGCTCTCCCCCGAGATAATCACCATTGACAAAGGACTCTGGGCCCTGCCGGTTGTTTTCAGTACATGCATTTGGGGTACATTTAGTTTTTTACTCAAATGGACTTGAGGATACATATGTTTCTGAAATGCCCCGTGACTTTTTAGATTTTCCATGTTTTTATATAAATATGCACTTCTTTCTGCCACACTTGAATTTCTGATATCTTGTTCCATTAGAAATCAGAAATCGCTCTGTTCCCTGACCTTGAATTTCTGGGTATCGGTTCTGTTGTTAGTTGAAACATCTGTTTGGTTCTTTTATTTTTCATATGACTTTGAGAGAAATTCTAGGAACCCTGTTCTGTATCTCCTTTGGTGAGAGGTCCTTAACTTCAGCTTCAAAGGGTCTGTGGCAAGAGAGAAAACAGTATCTCCTAAAGAAAAAGTGAGGCACCCATGTTAAAAGTTAGCGTATACAATATTGGAAAGATCAGTTGACTTTCACAGGAGGGTCCCCTGACCCTGCGATATTGTGGATGTGTTTGTATGTACATCTTCTCAGGACCCAGAAAAACAAATCAAGAGAGTACAGGCTTAGTACTTACTGTCTACTCCATCTGGCTGGAGTGATGATCTCTGAATATAAAATCAATGACAAATTTCCTCCTGGTTTTCTTTTTGTTCCTTGGTTCCTTAGCAGCCACCCAAGTTTCTTCTAGCCGGGGCAGCCTTTCCTGGTTCAGTTAAAGTCACTGGCACCATCCCCAGGAAGATGGAATCTTCAACAAAGATGCAAATGTCTACTCTTATTTCTTCCAGGCACCTTTTTGCTCCAGCCTACACAGAAACCTGCTACACGGCAAGTGGCAGCCCTCAAACCACCCCGCTGAAGTCTGAGGTGAGCCGGCAGACACATGTCCCTCGTCAGCTCTTGACTGGGTGCTGCTCTTCAGGGTGGGGGAGATAAGTGATCGAGGTGACCTATTTTCTGAAGGGCTTGTTTCCTCTGACTGAAGACCTAGGGCACAAACAGAGGCTAAGCCTATTGTCTCCTAGCTGTTCCCTGTGTTGTTGGCAAAAAAAATAATGACGCAAACAGATGGCATGTTTGAGGGTAATTGCCTTGATTAAAATCCATGTAAATCATTACGAAGTACACATATTATTGGGCCTATGTTAACTAATCATATATTAAGGATCTTTAAAAGGAATAATTTACTCATTGTCCTGTCATCTCTCCCAATTAGATTCTGATTAATCTTTTTAAAAAATGTAAAGTCTATAGAGTTTTCATCACTGTGCATACAAATTTATATTAACATCATACCATTTTAATGCAATCGTAAACCATTAAGGTTTTTTTGAGATGGGGTCTATTTAGACCAGGCTGTCTTCAAACTCATAGATCTCTTCCCCTCTCTACCTCCTTAGTGCTAGGATTAAAGGCATGTCCCACCATACCCTGCTGTATTGAGCCTTTTAAAATTTTGCTGTTGTCTCCATACTGGACATTTCCTCTTCAGAGTTGTTTTTAGTAGGAAAGTTTTACACATCATCAAAGAGTCATCATTTTGAAAATGGTTTACATCTTAATTTATTTCACCATACCCTACTGGTAGATATTTAAGACAGTAAATTCTACCTGCCGTATGATTTGTTGGCTTTCCATGGTGATTTCTGTTAGAATTCATAGGCCCAGAGCAGTGGATCTCAAGAAGGAGTGATTCTTTCCCCCCTGGCATTGTACACTTACAAATGCTTGCTGATTGCTGGATGTTGTTAGCATCTCATGGACAGAGGACCGAGAAGCTGGAAGCACCCCATTGGACACAGAGCAGAGCCTCATAGTAGATTTATCCAGCCATAGTCCAACCAGTAGTGCCTCAGTGGGGAAGCCCTGGACCAGACAGACGAGGCTTCTGAACCTGGCCTCATGAGATGTGATGGTCAGGGGAAGAGCATGAACTACATGGACCTTTTGTGTTTGAGGCTTCTGAGGCAAGAGATCTGATGTCTGACATGGAGGAGAACAGGAGAAGTTCCTCTGCTCAGGATTCCTCTAACAGTATCTGTGGAAATAGATGCCCATGTAGCTCGTTCCTCAAATATCTCTGCCGCTGTGCAGATGTCTGACAAGATAGCTACTATCAGTTACTAGCAGGTTAGCTTAGTTTATCAGGCTCCCTGGAATGGAGAAAGGATGGGTCCCTTGAGTTTGGACTCATCTAAGAGGCCTACAGTAGAGTAGCTGGATAGCTGGAGGGGATGCTCTGTTGGGCTGGATGTGAAGGTCAGTGGGACTTCTCCCAAGGGTTTCCCAGGTGGGAAAGAAGTTGGAAGTGTAGCCAATGATAGCAGCGGGCAGACTGGGCTGTATCAGGGAAACTGTCCCGTTGTGACCCACAGCTCCTCAAAGCCCCTTGGTTCAAACGTTTCCCTTCTTCAGACTTCTGTTCTCTGCTTCCAGGAATAGGGACCGGCAAAGGGTTGGGTAAGTGCCATGTGGAGAAAGCCCGTAGCCATGACCATTTCACAAAAACACCCTCGTCGGACTGAGTTCAGCCCCTCCCACTTCCATACCCACAACTCAAGAATGGGTCTCAGTGCATGAGTTTACTATGAGCTCATGCTTCCTGCTGTGAAAGCCCCCTGGGGTGGCCCCTCAGCCCCAGATGCTGCGGAATGCAATGACTTCATGGCTGATTTGACTTGCTCTTTGTGCTTTCTAGGCTGTGCACCAAGCAGAGATGTGTTAAGGGTCTTTCAGAGAAGAGCAGTGGGAGAGGATGTCCCCTGGTCTCCTGAATCCCCCTCCTTCCCGAAGGCCTTGCTGGCTAAAGCACATCCTTGCGGAACCATGGGCCAAGATCATTGTTTTCTTCCATCCACTACTCTTGGATTCTTGCAAAGTCCCCACCCAGACCCAGGGGGCTCCCAGTCAGCCTTCTCATTCGGAAACTAAGAAAGCAAGGAGAAACCGGAGTGGAATTAACCATAGCTGCTCTTGGCCTAAATGCTGAGGACTGTACTCTGCCTTCAAACTTATCAGGCATTCTGGGAATCTTATCAAGATTCATTAGCCAGCCCTGTAGGTTATAGCCCTAATCTAGGTCAGGTTACTGGGGGAACAGGTCTGGGGATGTGTTCCAACAGCAAGACTTACAGGGTTTGGGATCTGAAGCCAGGGCTGCGGTCTTGGCTTTCACTAGCTGTATGGCCTTAATCAACCCTTTGGACCATAATGAGTTCTTTTGTTTTTTTTCAATCTCAAAAATTGGTTGTGCTGGTAACTGACTCAGTGCTATGGAAGGGTAAGACAAGTCACTGATTTTTATGGGACTTTATAAATATCATTTCTAACCTTGTATTTTACAGCTGAGGGGATTAAGAAGTGGAAATTAACTTGGCTATGATTAAAAGTGGTGAGACCCAGACGAGAGCTTGTCCACTTGGTTGCTAGAGGGTAGAAGATCTTTGGAAAGAGAACCCAGCCGGGTGCCGAGTCTGCCTTGGTTGGCAATGGTAGAGGACTGGGTGCAGGGTCACGTTGTTGGGGCCCAGGGTTCCACTTCACTGTGTCACTAAGTCACCAAAGCTCTTTACATCTATCTGATCTTAGCCTAAAAGCTGAGGTCCCTTAAACCGATCTTTAGTTTCCCCCTTTTAAACTCGTGGGAATAATATCTGCTTCATAAAGCCATGCTCAGAGTTAAAATACAAATTTAGCCAATGTTGTCAAGTGGTAGGAGCCTGTTGGCTGTTAGTAAGAGTAAGGACAGGTACCCTGGTCACATGAGCTCATGCCCTCTGTAAATTATAGAGCACGTGACAGTTGTAGAAGATGCCATTGAAGAGCACACAGGGGATGTCTGTCCACACTGCAGCCGTCAGCCAGAGAGCCGAAGAGGTCTAATTCTTCATTAGCTACTTCTGGATCAAAGTTCATGATCCTTGTGAAGGAACCGGCATTTTGAAACAGGGTTTCACCTTCATTTCTGAATGCTTGACATTCACTCACTCCACTGTCCATGTGCCCTGCTTTCCTCCTGAAGGCCTGGCCCCCTCTCCCAGGGCGACCTGGCCATTTTTTTCTCATTGTCAGTGCGCTACACCTCGGGTTTGTGACCTCCCTATCTCCCTGTTGAGTTCCAAGGACCAGGTCCAGAACTTGATTGCTGACCATCTGCCTCCAGTTCCCCTGGCCCAGGGACAGATACAACATGACAGGCTGGCCTTTGAAAGCAGTGGGACCCTTGGCTGGAAGTCATACAGCACCTGCCTTCCTAGGTGCTGGGGGATGACAAACGGAAACCTAGCACAGTGGTTCTCCTTTGTGCTCACAGAGAGGCCAGAATCTGACTTGGTTAAGGTTCAGCCCACTTGGATGCCAAGGGGAGGCTGCTGCGGCCCCTCCTCCTGGCTGTGTGTCAATAGGAATGGATAGATGACCGGTGCTGCTGGCCAATGGATGAAAGGATACCTGTAATCCAGACAGGGAGCCCAAGATGAGTGTGGCTTGGCTTGTGCCTCCTGACACAGCTGTATGGCTCAGATGAACAGGATGTAGAATAGGAACAGTAAAGGTTGTGGGGTTGGGTCAGCCCTTTGTGTGGCCTTTTGAGTCCCCTGAGGCCATGTTTTATCTTTCGTGAAAGAATTCAATGAAAATCTGTCTATTAATGTTTGCTGTCTACCTCTGGGCTAGGGTGCAGCTCAGCTAGTTGGTTTGTATAGAGGACTCTCATGACCACTCCGAGGTCGGAGGCTAGAGGTGTGGAAGGCCAGAGAAGTCATTTATATTGCTGGCACATGTGGAAATCTGGATTTAAGGCTGGTTTGGCTGGGCCAAAATACTTCTGTTTAATTATGGGGCTCTATTCAGGACTGGAGGTGGGAGGAAAGTGAACCCAGACACAGGGGTTTGCCTTCTGGATCCCCCTCCCAAGGAAATAGCTGCAAACAGTGTATTCTGAAGATGAGGTCCTTAGGTTGTCTGTCATGCAGAAACAGCCTGGGAATTTGTGATTGCTGCTTAGTGTCAGGGTGCTGGGGAAGCCCTTTTAAGAAACTGACTGGGAGCTGGAGAGATAGCTCCTTGGATAAGAACATTGGCAGCCCTTCCAGAGGTCCTGAGTTCAATTCCCAGCAACCACATGGTGGCTCACAGCCATCTATAATGGGATCCGATGCCCTCTTCTGGCATGTAGGTTCTATATGTGGATATAGCACCATATATATAAAATAAATAAATCTTAAAAAAGAAAGAAAGAAACTGCCTTTACCAGTTTTACCTCTTTCTATTCTGGCCTCTTTGGGAAGAGTGTTTTTATCCCTGGTGTTTTTATACCATCTGTTTTGGGGAGCAGGACGGTTTGGCTAGCACATAGGCACATGGGCACTCTCAGAAGGACTCTTTTCTGGTTGCTATGGTTAGCCTAGTGGGCAAACACTCCTCTGGTACCACACACTCTTATTTGCAGCTGTGTGTCTTTGACTTTTGCATCAACTGTTTTTTGTCACTGGGATAAAACACCACAACTAGAAGCAACTTACAGAAGGAAGAGTTTATTTAGGTTTAAGGTCCCAGAGGGTTGGTCCCTAATGGGGGGAGGGGCATGGCAGCAGGCCGCCAGAGCGGGAGGCTGAGAGATCACATCTTCAGCTGCAAACACAAAGCAAAGAGAGGTGGGTGGGGCTATGAAATCTCAAATCTTGTCCTCCATCAAGGCTGTACTACCTACCCAAGTAGCATTACCACGTGTTCAAATACTTGAGCTGGGATGGGGGTGGGGGCGCACTTCTCATTCAAACCATCGAAGCTTCCTAATTATTGATGACTAGCTTTCACAAGACTATAAACCCCAGGGGCTGGAACTGTGTGCCCATTTTCTTCCTGCGTCACTGAAGCCTTGCCCAGGGCCTGCATATGGTAGTTCTTGGTGTTTATAAAGGTGGAGAGCTCTAGCTGGGTTTGGGGACCCGATGTCCATGAGGCATCATGACCAGAGAACAGCATCAGGCTTCATGGAGCTAGGTACCGAGGAAGGAGGGTCCAGGTGTGGAGGGGTTCAGGGAAACATCTTGAGCTGTGTTCGTATCTTGATGCTGCCCTAACAAAGTACTGTGAACCTGGAGGTTAAAATAAGAGAAATGGATTCTCTCTCCCTTTTGGAGGCTAATGGTCCCAAACCAAGTTGTTGGAAGGGCTGTGCTCTCTGTCAGGCCTCCAGGGAAGAGTCCTCCCTTCGTTCTTCTGATTCCTTAGTGCTCCTTGGCCTCTGTTCCATCACTCAGTCCCTGCCTCTGTCTTTAGGTGGCTTCTCCCCTTCTATCTCTTATCTCCTTTTATCCAGGAAGTAGATGAGGCATTAGGTTTATGACCTGCTCCAATCCACTGTGGCCGTATCTTAATTTAATGACATGATCCAAACCCTATTTACAAATGAAGTCATATTCCGAGCTTCTGGGTGGGCATAAGCATCTTAGGAGGACACTATTCAACCCATGACAGCGAGTGACCGTGGCAACATCAACAAGAAACTGGCTCTTCCGGAAGACTCTTTCCTGAGGCTGACATGTCCGATCTGACACTGGGCTCTCCAACCTGGCAGGAGTGTCTTCGGCAAATCTTTTTTGCTCCTGTGATCCTTGACGTCTTTGTCTCTTCAGTAGGACTGGTGACATCTGCCTGCCCTATCTCTTGCGTTACTGTAAGAACCAAGCAGAGAGGTAGCTTGGAAGCTTTTTTGCAGGTTATAAGATGCTGCAAGCCGGGCGGTGGTGGCGCACGCCTTTAATCCCAGCACTCAGGAGGCAGAGGCAGGCGGATCTCTGTGAGTTCGAGGCCAGCCTGGTCTACCAAGTGAGTTCCAGGAAAGGTGCAAAGCTACACAGAGAAACCCTGTCTTGAAAAAACCAAAAAAAAAAAAAAAAAGATGCTGCAAGGTCGGGCTTAGTAAGGCACTAACCCATCACCTGTCACTCATGAGACATTAACATGGTCATGTTTCTCGGTGCCATTTGACATGAGCGCTTTCTGTTTGCCAGGATCATTGCTTTTACCACGGGACTGTGAGGGGAGCCGAAGAGTCCAGCGTCACGCTCAGCACCTGCCGGGGAATTAGGTAAGAGACCTGAAGCTGCTGGGGATGACTGGTCCGATCCTCAGGAAGATGTGCAGGGTCAACCCGAAGCAAGGGCCTTGGACAGGAGGCCACTGGGCATGTGTCTGTACTCTGACAGGGGCCAAGCTTGTGAGATGCCAGGGAAGTCCCAGATAATCCACACAGCACTGGTTTTGGGTTTATCTTTCATGATTAATTTGATATGCTAAGATCTGAGTTCTATTATTTAGGAATGGTAAGGCTAACAAATCCAGACTGGAACCATGACTGGAAGCTTAGCATCAATGGAGAGCTGTCTGCCAGATGTGAGTGGCAGGCAGTAAGTCACAGTAAAAAGAGGGTGCTGATCTATGAGGGGCAGTGTGGGAAAGCACAGGGAGGTGAAGAGACAGGAAGCTGTGGCATGTGGATTAGTTCAGGGAAGGAGTGGATGAGCTTGATGAATGTTGTACCCATTTCTTGAGACCCCCAGAGACCACCAAGGAGCCAGTTTCCAATGCAAGCACATAAGGGTCCTTTTATTGTCAGGTTCGAACCTGGGCCACCGCATGGCAGATGGAGGGAAATGCGGCAGTGGTGGAGGTCCCAGGGGCAGAGAGTTTTTATAGGGAAAAACCGCAAGCTGGGAATTACATGCTTTGGCAACTTGGGATTGGGTAGAAGGGATATGGGGCAAGGTGATTTTTTGAAACTACTGGTCTAGACTTTTGGCACGAAACCACATTTGAAACCATTCGGTTGGACTTCTTGGCAGTGGACCACAACTTGCTGAGCAGGATTATCTGGGCTGCTCAGCAGGATTATCTAGATATCTTCAAGGGCCATAAACCACAGACAGAACGTCTGCAGGAGCATATTGCCCTGTATCTGTTCAAGTTGTCATGGCACATTCCTGAGGTCCTTCCTAGAACTGAGTACAGCAGGTGGTCTAAGATGGTGGCCCTTCCCTAAGATGGAGCCTGTATTGCCTTCACATGAGGAGTGGCAAGTACGAATAAGTTCAGTAAACTCTGAGACATGGAGTCCATGAAGTTGTGTGGTACCCATCCCCATGGGTAGGTGGGTAGTGTTCCAGAGGGTGAGAAACCAAGACAGTTGGTAGCTGGACCTTGAGCTATTAGTTGGCTTGTACTGAAAGGCATTATAGCCGGCAAAATGTCTCTCTAGTGGTTGGGTAACCATGAGGGGGCAGTCCGTCCAGGGTCAGTGAGATCCCAGAAATGAAAGCAAGGGGAGATAGGAGACAAGTGACATGTCAGAAGACCCCAAACTGGTTTTCAGCGTTCCTCCCACATCTTCACTCTGTGATAGAAGGACTTTCAGGTTGTGTAGCAGGAAGTGGGAAGTTAAGGAAGAGAGATGTAGCGAGAAAGGAGAGGATAACTTCTGAGACAGAAAATCAACTGAAAAGTTCCAACTAGATGATGCTTGGAAAAAGGGTGGGTGGCCCTTCTGTCCCTAAACCAAACTATCCGGGTTCGAACCAGGAGCAGCACAAGTCTGGTGGAAGGCTGGAGAAGGCATCAGATCCTATAGAAGCAGAGTTACAGATGGTTGTGAGCCACCATGCGGATGCTGGGAACCAAACCTGGGTCTTCGGCCAGTGCAACAAGCGCACCTAACTGCCGAGCCATCCCTATAGCCCCCTGCCGTACCTTTATTTACGTATTTGAAAACTCTGGGCTCTTATCTCCACAAACTGTGCATGGTGCCTGAACTCAGGGTGCTGACTGACTGACTCCAGGAATAACAGCAAGATCTTGGTTGGCGGTTGCCAACTGTATGCTAGGGACAAGACTGCTAATGTTAAGGTACCCACTCAGTGTTATCAAAGGCAGAATACAGCTCCACTATTAGCTCTGATGAGCTTGTAGGAGGTGGTTTCTTTCCCTTTTCTGATTCAGTGTCTGCTTCTGTCATTTACTAATGTATGCCCATGTCCCACACTGGTGGATAGCAAGCTTTCTCATTTCTGTATCCTCATCTTAACTGAGGCACTGATGATAGGTAGGGTAGAGACTGTTTCCTTAGCTCTGCAGCACTTTACCAGCATATAAGATTTGCTCCAAGACTTAGCTAGCTTATCCCCGCCCCCCAAATATAACCAAGATCCCTTCTGACTGCAGGTCTCCTGTCTGTTTATGAGTTGGTTCACATCCCTGAAAGGTTTGTGTGGTGAGTTGCCTGAGGGAATTAGGCAGGAAATCGGTTTTGGCTGGAAGGTGATTAACAGTGGTCTCATATCCTCCACTCAAGTGGCCTCCTCCAGCCAAGCCAACTGGCTGGTGTTTATAGGTTCAGCCACCACCACCTGCAGGCAGCAGCAAGTAAACAACGGCTGTCCCAGGACGGAGAAAAGGAAAAAGCAGGTGTGACCTGCTTTTCTCTGCCTCTTTGTGTGTGTGTGTGTGTGTGTGTGTGTGTCCCTTCTGGGTCTGGAGCAGTGGGAACACTCTTGGCTTGGCCTCTTGTGAATCATTCCTGTAGTCAGGCTGATGGGGACGCTCACCAAGCTGCCCATGTGTTTCTGTTTTGCATGCTTCCATCTGGTGGGGTCCCACATGCCTTTCTTTCCCAGCCCTCTCCTCCCGCCACATGCTAAGAAAAAACGAGGTCATGGCCAGGCTGAATTAAGAGCTGGAGACTTGCAAGCCGGCCACACTGGGTCCCCGGAGCAGAGAGTGGATTGGCAGCGGTGTTCAAACCCAAATAGCTTCCCAGGGCCCCAGAAGCCTGATATTTCCATAGAAAGTCTCCATAGCAACCATTCATCTCTCCCGGTCATGTACTCCTGTGCTTGGAGAAAACGGATAGGATATATGCAAGGCAGGCTCTTCAGGCTGAAAATGAAAGGGGTCAGTAGACCCTCCAGAGCAGCGTTCTCAACCTTCCTCATGCTGCGACCCTCTAATGCAGTTCCTCCTGTTGTGATGACTCCCAACCACAAAGTTATTTTCATTGCTACTACTGCATAACTGTAATTTTGTTACTGTTATGAATCATAATGTAAATATCTGATGCACAGGATATTGATATGGGACTCCTGTGGAAGGGTCACTCGACACCGCCAAAGGGTTTGCGACCCACAGGTTGAGAACCACTGCTCTAGATGGTTACTAGGGCCTTGTCTCTCCAAAGTACTCTGTAGGTCAGTTTATCATCAAAGAAACAATACCCGATCACAGTGAAATAAATCCAAATGTTAAAAAACATGTAAGGGTACAAGGAGACACAGTGCTCTTTCTCACCCCATCTCCCCAGATTTTACCTCATTCCCAGAGGCAGCCATAATTTACCAGTTTCTTATGAACTCATGGAAATACTCCTGGCAAAAGGAACCCTGCTATATAATATGATGTTTTATAACTTGCTTGGGGCCCAACCCTTGGGAATTGGGTCATTGGTGGCTGTGGATCTCATCAAAGACACAGCAAGCCATTTGTGTTAGTCAGCCAGCTCATGGCTAAATGCTTCAAGTAAACAACTCACACAGGGGAGATTTACTTGGAAGATTTGCTTTGGCTCAAGGTTGCAGAGGGCTCAGCCCTTCCCTGCTGCCTCTGTCGATCTGGAGTCCACAGTAAGACAGAACATTCTTAGTCAGGGTGACGGGAGTCCAAAGAACTTCTTCCCAGGGATCTTCTTCCTCCAGCCAGGCCTCCTCCAAATAGCATCCCCAACTGGGATCACTATTTCAATGAGGATGTCAGGAGTCCATACACGCTAGCCTGCCTTACACTAAGAACCTGTCTTGTAAATATTACCACAATGTCCTGCATGCATAGATACGTCTTCACATCTAACCAACAGACTAAACGTAAGGTCTGATGATCATTTATGGAACATTTTAGCCAGTACTAGGCTGTGATGTCCTTGACTAAACCTGTATGTGTGTCCCATCCATTGCTGGTGAGGTGTTTTTGTTTGGTTGTTTTTAATTTTTAAGACAATACTTACTGAAAACTGTCACTATGCAGTCAATACAGTTTTAGAGTTAAACATCCAAACCATATTAGGAGTGAAAGCTAAAAACTACTGAAACTTCTGTCCTTTTCTATCCTTCCACCCAAATCCATTGCTCATTTGAGTCACTGTTGGGGTACACATTGAGATATATTGCTTATTATGTACAAATGAGATCATCCCATGCATACCATTCAGTTTTGTGATGTGTTTCCAACTTAGTACTAAGTCATAGGTGCACACTGATCTGTCAAATTACTTTAATGGGTCCTTAAACTCTTATGTACCAAAGTCTGGCGAATTGAATTATAGAGACAGTCTCTCAACAATAAGCAATAAATAATCCTCACAGATCCGCTTGATTGGATGATCATTCTGTCACAGCGGTACTCTCATCCAAAATCTGGGGCTCTCACAGCAATTCTGCTTTGACAGGTTTGGCTGGCTCCTGGGCTCCCATCCTGTGCTCCAGGGAGACAGTCTGAGATTGGGGACTGGAGAATATGTCCAAATGTGTGCACCTTGGACTGGAATGAGTTTAGAAGTGCCATTCTAGGACCCTGAGTTCATGCTGTGACTCTACACTTCCTGGTGGCGTGACTCTACACTTCCTGGTGGTGTGATCCTACACTTCCTGGTGGTGTGATCCTACACTTCCTGGTGGTGTGATCTTACACTTCCTGGTGATCGATCCTATACTTCCTGGTGGTGTGATCCTACACTTCCTGGTGGTGTGATCCCCGTACCTCTGTCTCCACTGTTACTTTTGCCCTTGTCTTCTCCTTGGCCAGACTGGCCCTTCCCCTGGGCGTCACTCTGTCCTATAGATAGCTACGTGCTTGGGAAGGGTGTGGATAGTAGGGTTGGTAAGGTGTGCCTTCCAGAACTATGACTCTGCAAAGTGAGCAGTTTAGAATCTGCCTCAGGCTTTACATCAACTCATTCAGTGACTGTGGAGCAAGTTCCCCACCCACCCTTGGATTTCTTCTCATCTAAAACCGGAGTAGACTAGATCATAAAAGTACCCTTTAGCTGAGGAAGCCCTTGGCTCCAGGAAGAAGGAGCAGAGTCTTGGGAGGTGGGGCAGGAGGAAGTCCTCCTCTGAGAGCTATACCTTTCTGCTGCAGGCTTGATGATAAACTCCACCTGTCAGGTCCTGTGTGGAATAAGCCTTTCGATGGATGGCAGGACCCTTACACTGTGACAAGTTTAGATTCTAAAGGCAGCCCATTCCTGGTCTAGAAGCTGGCGACTAGGGCGGCGGGGGTGGGGGTGGGGGTGGGGGTTGGGGGGGGATTGCTCGGTAAAGTACTTGTCATGTAAGCCTGAAGATCTGAGTTCGGGTCCCAGGATCCACTTTATATGAAAGCTGAGCATGATGATGCACACCTGTAATCCCAGTGTTGGAGAGACAGAGACAAGAGGATCTTTGGGCTTGTTGGCCAGCTAGCCTAGCTTAATGGGTAGCACCAGCCCATTGAGAGACATTGTCTTAAAACACCAAGATAGACAACAGAGGAACAATACCCAAGGTTGTCCTCTAAGACATATGCTCCCCACATGCACACACACCTGCCAACTAGTGCAGTCCTTTATAAATGACTTAATTATTGTTGCATATGTATAAGGATATGTGTGTGTGTGTGTGTGTGTGTGTGTGTGTGTGTGTGTGTGTGTGAGTATGATTGTGGGGGAAGTGCTTATGTCGAGGTCAGAGGATAACTTTATGAAGTCTTTTCTCTCCTTTGAATTTAACATGGGTTCCAAAGAGGATCGAACCCAGGTTTGTGTAGCGAGAGCCTTTACCTGCCTTGTTATTTCACTGGCCCCAGCTGGTGCGGATACACTCCTGAAGTCTCGGTTTTCTGCCCTGTAGGATGGGAGCGGTGATATTGATGTCATTGGTGGGTACATTGGGTGATTAGTCCCATCTCCTTGACAGCAAGATCTTTGGTTGACTCATGCTGTATCCCCAGGGGCTAGAACAGTGCTGACCCATGGCAGGTGCGCTGTGCAGACATCCTAAGTGGCTCCCCAACAAAATGCTTTGTATCTCATGTGTACAGCATGCTTCCATGACTGCTGACTTTCTGGAGCATGGTCCCTGGTTGTCAGTGAACACTGCCTTGGTCCCAGCAGGAACTCAGGACCATGCGCCTTTCTTTTCTCTGTGCTGCCTTGGAAGTTCCCTGTGACCCATTAGTGTGGGTGCAGGTTGGGAGAGTGGTGGGGAGAAGGAACATGGAGCTACTACCTCTTAGGGTCTCTCCCTGTGTAGGGACGATGGATGTGCAGCTGTGTGTCTAATGGACAGCTTCCCCTGGAATGGCTCTTCTCTCACGTCTTGAAGGATGTATTTGAGTGAGGCCCTCAGTCACTTGTGGGTTAAGCATGAATTTCTTGCTTCCTGGCTGACTGGCCCGCCTGGGTTCCTCTATCTTATGATTTATTTTTCTCATTCTCTTAATGACGAGGAATAGGTTGGAGAGTAGCATCCTGGCCCTCTGCCTCCCGGGTTCCTTGTCTCCACTTCTGATCTTGGCCTCTGCCAGAGCTAACATTTAGCAAATTGAATCAGCCGAGGCTCTCAGGTTGAATGATGATGGGTGAGTGGGGTGGGGGGAGGCATCTAGGTGACTTGTGGCTTGGTGGCAAGGGAGAGTCCACAGAACCTCATTCTCAGAAAGTCCCCATCGACAAAGTGGTTGGGGGCCACTGTGAAGTGCTAGGCTTGTGGCACCTCTTTTCCATCTCTAAGTAATCCTACAGGAGCTGGTCCGTGGGACTGGGGTGAGCCTCCAAGGGCTATAGTGGGTGGAGGGGACAGGAAGGGGCCACTGAATCCTGTTGCTGGAAGGGATAAGCTCAGTGGTTGTCCCACGCTCGAGATTTTCAGACTGCCCACTTCTTGAGACAATTGCTCAAGCACCATGGAAACACAGGCAAGAGCATGAGCTCCTGACGGAAGCTCCTGAGTGTCACCCAGCATTGCCCGGGGGACTAAGTGCAGACACTTGGGCCTGGTGATCCTGAGTCTCTTGGGATAGCCTGGGTACCTTTTGTAGATTAGTGGATAGGTGGGAAGCTCTGGTCCTGGGTTCTCTGAGCACAGGCGGAGAGCTTACCAGTGGAGGCAGATGCACAGAGCCCAAGGGGACAGAGACTGTGTCCCGGAAATCCTTGGCCCCAGGTGAAAGCTTCCTTTCTAATTTCCCCGAGTCTCGGTTTCCTCGTTGATAAAGTGACACGGAATGAACAGAGAGTGCCATCCGCATTCGGTGTGGCACGGGGCTAGTTAGCTCACAGCAAACAGTGTCTGAGGATGAGGAAGGACAGACAGAGGCCTCTGGTCATCTCTCCCAGAGAGCTGATGGGCCTAGTTTCCTTCTGCCTGCCTCACACTTCAGAGGGGGGTCCTTGGCACCATTACCTATAGCCACATGCACGTGGGGCACGTCTTTCTGAACCATTCTCCAGGGCTCTTCTGAATGGCAGTAAAAGGTCAGGGTGAAGGTCATGGGATGTAGAGCCAGAACCCTGAAGTTCACCCCTGTTTTAACTCTTTACTACTTGTGTGAATTTGGGTGGCTCAGTTAATCTTCAACGCAAGTTTTTCCTTTTGTACCATGGGAAAAAATATTTGTAAGGGTCAGAGAAGTTGGTATGAGAAATAAAATGCTTATCAGCTTGGTGCCTGGTCCATAGAAAATCTCAGTTATGGCCACTATGATGGTTATTATCTACCCTGCTGCCAAGTTCCTATTGACCTCTGACCTGTTTGGCCAAGGGCTTGTTCCTATCACAGCAAGTCAACTCTACACCTCGTGGCTCTGTGTTGAGGCTTTCACAGATTCCTGTGGGTAACTTTCCGCTCACTGGGTGTGTAATATTGGTGCACACAGGCTCACCAATTGGTTTGTGGTCTGCCGCCTTTTGTGGCCAACATTGTAGCCATTTAGAGGAAGCTGAGATGATGGGAGAGGCCCTGAACAGCTGGGATGAGAAGATAGCTTGGGAACAGGATACCCATGGTGCCCTGGTCTCTGCCCTTTCCTGTGCAGAGTTAGGGAAGTGGATGTGAGCCTTGCTCGTTGCCCTCCACCCTAGCTGTTAAGGGAACGCCTTAGGTGTCTCACCATAGGCCAGGTGGCCACTGCTGTGTCAGCCAGAAGGCAGCCAGGAAGTTGAGGTCAGCAAGAGATGGGATCAGGGAAGGTCTACTACCCACCACAGTCTGTGATATCTTTCCTGAGAGTGTCATGGCCTCTTACTAAAGGACAAAACCTGGATAGTCATCCATGCATCCCAAGAGGACAGCTGTGGGCAGATGTTGAGAAGCTCTGCCACTCATGTGCCAGAGGCTGAGCTGAGGATGCCTTTGGTTTGGAGTGCTCAAAGGGATGAGAGCCTAGGTGACATGCTGCCTATGTCCTGTGGAGTCAGTCCTGGGCTCACCCTCCCAGAGTCAGGAACCCACGGCCTGCCTGGCTGTCTTGCTTATCTCTCTATTTGGAGAGTGGGTCCAAAGGACATAGCACATTTACCCTTGACCACGGTTGATGATGCCAGCAACCCTCTTCAGAAGTGTGACTAGTCACGACTCGATTGGCCTGACTGTAGCAGGATACTCGTTCCCTAGGAGATAAGATGACAGGAGGCATTTGGGCCCCTTCCATCTCTAGACAGTTTCCTGAGAGATAACTAACCATGTGACACACAGTTCCATCCCTAGACAGTTTCCTGAGAGATTACTAACCATGTGACACACAGTTCCATCTTTAGATATGGTTTACTGAGAGATAACTAACCATGTGACACACAGTTCCATCCTTAGACATGGTTTACTGAGAGATAACTAACCATGTGACACACAGTTTGCAGACCACTGCCCGTTTTTCATTCCCACATCACAGTGGAAGATTGGCACGTCATAGATCTCAATAGAAGAGATAATGGAGCTGCCTATGGGCATCTCCCTACCTCCGTTGATCGTTGTGAAGCCCTGGGCAGGAAGTGCTCACTGGATGTAGACATCCCCGAGGCTTCGTTAGTGCAGCAGTATCAGCAGCTGCATCTAATCCATGGGTGTCTGCCAGAGCGATGACAGGTCATGAGTCACAGTGACTACTCCCTGCTCACTCTGTTCTTCAGCAGGGCAGGCATCTTGATTTGTTCATGTCTCCATCCTTAACAACCATCATGGTGCCAGATGCATAGCTAGAATGGCTGTCTTTCTACCAACCATGAATACTGTTTCTCCAGGCTCGTGCATTCCACTTCTGTAGATTCAACCAACTGTTGAATCAATCAAATAGTTTTGAAAAAAATTGTTTTCTTGAACACATATATTTTTCTTGTCATTATTCTCTGGACAATATGACAGATGTAACAATTTTTTACATTTTAAAAAATTTATTTATTCAATGTATGTGTGTGTGTGTGCCTAAGTATATATATTGCACCATGTGTGTGTAGGGCCTGTAGAAGCCAAGAGAGAAAACCATATTCCTTGCAGCTGGAGTAATAGGCAATTTGTGAGCTGTCTGTCATGGGTGCTGGGATCAAACCCAGATTTTTCTAAAAGACACACAAGTGCTCTTAACTGCTGAACCATCTTTCCAGCCTCAGCATTTATGTTTTATTTGGTATTATAAATAATCTAGAGGTGATACAAAATATAAAATATACAGGAAGACAGGAATAGCTTATATACTGATAGCACACCATTTTATGTTCAGTCTGGAATGTCTGTGATTTTTGTTTCCTTGAGAGTCTGGACTCAATTCCCTGTGGATACCAACAGCAAGAATTGTATGTGTTTAGATGCTATCTAGAACACGGTGAAATCTCAGTGAGTGAAGAAATTAAATAACCCAGCACATATCTTTGAGTTCAGAACTGGGTGCAAGATTGTCACATAAGCCTAGTTATGGGTATCACTGCAACAGATAGCTGCCTCGTTAGCATGGGACAGTTGGGATGGGTAGGAATGCCGTAAAGTACCACCTGGCTTCCAGGCACAAGGAGATGTGTCTTCATTTAATCACTTAAGATCCCTGATGAGTTAGTACATTATCATTAGTACATATATTAATTTAGGAATGAGGAAATGAAGGCTCAGAGTGACACGATATTTCTTGGGGAGTATGTGACTGTTGAATGTTAGCACTAACTCTAGAGCCTGGGTGATCTCAACTGCAGGCTAGTATGCTTTCTCTGATCACTGTGCTCCGTTTTCTGGGTCTGTGAAGTTTTGACCTATGGTTGTCATGCTTGATTTGGAGGCCTTTAGGAGTCCCAGTCTAAGGCCCCATAGTGGGTTCAGTGAGGTGCAAGTGCTCAGAGATTTCGTATCCCATTTCACACGTGGTGTATTTCTCTTTAGCGATTCTGAGCTTGCATCAGGCCTTCACAGAGGGGCTCATGGCCCACTTTAAAGTGAAGAACCATCGAGCGTATGGACCTATGCAATGGACTTTCCCAGACTTGTAAGCACTGACCAGAGAGTCCATTTCTCTTATCCACAGAGGACTGATTATCGTGAGAAGTAACCTCAGCTACATCATCGAGCCTGTCCCCGACAGCGACAGCCAACACCGTATTTACAGATCTGAACATCTCAAGCTGCCCCCGGGGAACTGTGGGTTCGAGCACTCCAAGCCCACCGCTAAGGATTGGGCCCTTCAGTTTACACAGCAAACCAAAAAGCAACCTCGCAGAGTGAGTTTTTAGGTTCCCAGTGGAGTGGGCAGACTAATGTGAGTTTGTCCCCCCTGGGCACCCTTACTTTCATTCTAGAAGTACTTATAACTTGAGGGAGAGAATTGGTAAGAAAGAGGAAAAACCCCCCCCCCCCACTTCTTTCTTTCTTGGAATTGTTGAATGAGACACCATCATAAGAGAACCACTGTATTTGGAATGCTCTGAGATGCTGATTTCTGAAACTGTATGAGGTTAAAAAAATGTCCACTTCCCCTCTTGGAATACCTCGTCCAATGTACAAAATGTTTTTTGTTCACACTGAAAACAGAGGTCTGTGGTCTCAAGGTTATTTGGGAACTAAACTGTCGACATGTTCCCTTGTGGGTTGTTGGCCTCAATTCTGCCTCTATTAGCCAGTTTGGCTTCTTGGTTTTTGAGAAAAAAAGAGATTAGATCCCATGGCTCAGAAAGGCCTCCAGCAATAACCAGTTGTAGATGGAGGTGGTGGGCTGCAGCCAGCTCCGTCCCTAACACCTAAATTTAAGAAGTAGGGTCACAGCTTGTTAACCATCACGGTCGCTCAGCAGATTTTTTAGAATAAGCTGGAGCAAATTGTTTCTGCCGCACTGATCTGCTCTGTCTCTTCCCTAGATGAAACGGGAAGATTTACAGTCTATGAAGTACGTGGAGCTTTACCTGGTGGCTGATTACTCAGAGGTAAGGGGTCAGTGACAGATTTCAGCAGAAAAACTTCTCTCTTGAGAGCGTCCATTCAGCCTCTGGCTACTTTGGGGAGATGTGGACACATTCATCTTTTAGTTTATCGTGTAAATTTGACCTTAAATCCAGCCCAGGGCTATTTTAGCCATTTTAAACAGGAAAAAAGAAAACAACAACAACAATCAAAAGCCAAGGAAAGCTCTTAGTGTGGACACATAAGCACCGGCGTTACTTAGATGGGGGTCTCACAGTCCTATGGTTCTGATATTTGTTCTTAGACGGTCTGTAGTCCTTTTGAGAATCTTTCAGACTTCTGTCTTACAGAGGTAGCAAGTGTTTTCAGCGTCTGATCAGATGGCATTTTCTCATATGTATCTATTTTTATATCCATGTTGGTGTTCCCCAAATGTCCCCAGAGCAGCAGCATATGTGGCATCTGGGAACTGTGAAAAATGCAGATCTCTGAGCCTCACTCCAGATCTCTTAAACCCCAAATTGTCAGGGTGGGGTCCCACAATCCATGTCTTACTAAGACATCGGGGTAGTTTTAATGCATCGCAGGTGGTCTTGGGAACCAATAGCCTAATGGGCAGGGTAGCCCCTTAATTCATATTCCTCACATTGGATAGGACCTAAGATCTCACAAACACCCATCCACCTGGCTCAATCATTTGTTTTACTTTCATGGGTTATTTCCTGATTTTTCTAGGTTGTGCCAGCAGAGTGCTTGGCATCGGGCTGCAGCCCCGAGCCAGAGCTGCTCCTTATTCTGGAGTTCACAGCAGAAGCCCCAAACCCTTGTCACTCTGGAGCATGGCAGCTGCTGAAATGGTCCCTTGGCGATGCTTAGAATGCACACAGAGGATCTGATGTGGCTGGGGGACTCGGGAAAGCCTCTCTGAGGTGGTGATGGTGCAGGTGGCAGCTTGCATATAAAGCTTCAGTGGAGAATTATCCCGGAGTCACAGGAGTCCTGCCTTCTTCCACAGCTGACCTGGCGCACTCACCACACACA
>NW_023505548.1:0-16897 GCF_004664715.2 Peromyscus leucopus | reverse complement strand
TAGGCATGTGTCCTGCTTGAGCCTGGGGACTTCTCAACCATCATGCTGGGCTTCCTCCTGATACCAGACTGCTCAATCATACTGCCTTAGAGCCCCTGAAGGCCCACTGACCAAACTTCCAAATCTAGTTTTGGGGATCTGGTCTGAGGATCAGTCCAGGTTTTGGAGCTCTCTTCAAATTCCAGCACTGATACTTGGTATCAAAACTACAACTGCAAAGGGACTGAATCATTCCCAAGAGCAGGAGTTAACTTCCTCTACCCTGCCTAGTGCAAAACAGTTATTTCTCTTTTTCCACTTTTGTGTGTGGTGTGCAAGTGTTTGTGGATACACTCGTGTTGTGGTATATGCATATTCAGGTTGTAAGTTGATAGTAGAATCATACCCGGATTATTCTTCAGCCTTATTTATTGAGAGAGGGTCTCTCAATCAAATCCAGAGCTCAGCAACCTGGCCAGTCTCACTAGCTACCTTGGTCTGGGGGTCCACTGCTCTGCCTTCTGAAGCTAGAGTTATGGATGATGAGCTACCCCCACCAGGCATTTATGTGGGTTTCTGGGGATCTAAACTCGAGTCTTCATGATTGGCTCAGCAAATGCTTTAACCACTGAGTAATCCCTAGGCCCCAAGAGTTTTATTTTTCTAAAGGTACAAAGGTTATAATTTTATTTTTTTTAAAGTTTTCTTTCTTTGGTGAGAAAATAACTCAATTTAGAGTGAATATATGTGCTATATTTTAATTTTCTTCTGTTTTCTTTTAGGTTGTTTCTCTAGACCTCAGTTTTAATGTGGCCTCCATAGATCAATGAGGATTGGAATGTGGCCAAGAAATCAGGACAAAGATGCTGGTTTAACTGGTTTGGAAGCGGTTTTTAATGGAGATGAAAATGTTTATGAACTAAACACAGGTACCCCCAAATACAAATCAAAATATCATCTTCAGCTGCATAGCAAATATGATTTAAGAATTAAACATCATTTGATCACGAGCGTAAATATAAGTTCACCATAAATAAATGTAAATTCATTGTACAAAAATCCCCCAACAACTCTTAATACAAATATGGTACACATTTGACAGTTCCTGAAACAGAATTCTTTTTAAAACATTTTAAAATCTAAGCTTTTTTTTTTCTTGATTTTTAAATACATAAAAAAAAAATCAAAAAGGCTGGGGGGTGGGGACAAGGACCACTAGAGAGGAAAGAACATTGAAGTTGTCCAGAGTCCACAGACAAGTGCTGAGGAAATAAGAGCTCCCCCTCAAAGTGAGGACCTCAATTTATTGGGATCAAGTCTCTTGAGAATGTGACTCTTCCCAGAGGGTCAACTTTTGGGGTCATGAGTGCAGGGTGGGAAGATGAGCTGCCAGAACGGCCAACTTATGAAGGGAATGGCCCAGATCCCTACAGAGCAAGAATAGAGGGCTTCAAACAGACTCTAGAGTGTAAAAATCTGGTCATCTCAGAGAGTCAGGTACTCGTCCAGCCAGGACTGAAAATCTGGAAGGTGGACTCTGCCTCTTGGATATATCTATGGTCATTAAAGGAGACAAAAGATCAGACTAGGAAGTGACAGTGCCAGACAGGAAGACTGACCAGCTTCATTTCAAACCACGCCCCTAAACTGCAAATGATGCCGGTTCTTGCTTAGACCGCAGAGCCTAGAACAGGGGCTCTGAATCTGTGGTATGCAGTAAAGTAGATCTTCTGGCCCTCTTCCCAGAGATTCTGGCTTAGTGATCGGAGGCATGTCCAGAAATGAACACTCAAGTGGATGACCCTCAAGGGTTCCAATTTACATGGCCTCCCTGTGGAATACATGGCCGCATCTCAAGGCACTGGTTATGCACATCTCTGCTGTTTTCCGTGTGGTTAAAAATGGTGATGGATGTCAGTCATCTTCCTGGGGAGGGGATGGCTAGTCCTCTCTCCTCTTCACTTTCTCACTGGGTTGGCAGAGTACCTAGAATCCACTTCCTATGTTTTGGGGGCTCAGGATTATGCCTCCCTCTGCAGGTCAGATGACTAGCTCTGTATGGAGACATGGCCATCTCCTTAGAGATCTCCTACAGGTGGAGATTCTGTAGGGCGTTTTAGTCAGTCTGGAAAGTAGAAGTGAGTAACACCCTGTGAGAGAATCTCTACCCAGCACTGAACATGTGTAAAGGAAGGGACCAGGAAGTTGAGAGCAAAAGAATAAAACGTTCCAAGACTTTCAGCAGCTGACATGATGAAAACTCAGTTTGCTCAAAGATAACTTCTTTTTCGGGGTGTGTCTCGGGATTGAAAGCTTGTTGACAAGCAGTTTTCCTCCTTGCCTCCCTGTCTTCAAGATGGTATAGGTATCTGTTGAAGTAACCCCTTAACATGTTCCTTCATGTGGGATTTTCTTGGATGAGGTCCTGTGTTAAGAACTCACTAACTGGGTCGCTGGCTAATGGTATGTGTTGTGCCACGGCTGACATGTCCATTACCCATGGGGTCCAGTGCTGAGCATCTACATGAGGAACAGGGGTGCCTCATCTTCCACCCTGGTGACAAGCCTAACCTCTCTCCTCTGGGATCTGAAGTTTTGGCCTGTGCCCACAGGTTTGCTTCTACACGGTAGGCCTGGCCGTTTTCTTCACCTATTCCCACTCACTGTGATATGGTTTTGAAATCATCCTTTCTTCTCTCTAGGACTGTTCTGCAAGGAGGGTCTAGGGTGGGTCTTAGGGAGACTATAATAGGTCCTGGCCAACATCATCTATTGTCTTGACAGTCCAAAATCTCTTCCTGGTTCACCAAGGGTCAAACCTTGTTGATGGAATCCCTAACATCTCGACCAGGAAGCAATGTACCAATGAACTGGAGGGGGAAGCCACAGAACACAGGCCAGTAAGCTTAGGCACACAATTGGGTCAGGCAGATCCTCTGCTATGGCTACACTCTCTTCTTAGTCCCTAAGACTACAGTGCTGGATCACATATGGACTGGGTAGATGGTTACGATGTTGGGAGGTGGTCTTTGGAAGCCAACACAGATGGGGCGGAGAGCCGCAGGATGGAAACAATAGCTCTTAGATATAGTCAAGGTAAAAAAAAGAAAAAAGAAAAAAGAAAACACACACTGCCCTGTGTTTTTGTTGTTTTTCATTTACACTATGGAAAACCCACCATGGAGATATCACGGGAGAACATGCGGGAGCCCAGCCTTGGGAGTGGTGCAGATGTGTTGGGGAGGTTTTCTTTTCCTTCTAGGCCAGTTCCACACACCGTCAGCTGGGCCTGCTGCAGGCTGACCACGGTGTTTCCTCTCCTGCTTCTCCTCCTCCTCCTCCAGGTTGGAGGGCTGCGGGACTTTCTGTCTAGCAGGTGGTGGCCAGTGACTGGTGGATTGGGGGCTGGAAGCAGCGCACGTGCTCCACAGTGGAGCTGTCTGTCTCCACGGACTTCATGTACTTGTTCAGGATGGCAAAAACCTCATTGTTCAAGATCTGGTACTTCCTGATGCGGTCAGCCATCTTCTTCAGGGGCTGCAGAAGGATGAGGATGCTTAGATTAGGACAGGAATAAAGGAGGGGGCTGGAGTCCAGGTTCTCGGTGTCTCAATGGTCATATTTCCCTTTTTAAAGGTCTTCTCTATGGTTCCCAAATGCTAAAGGTCACTGATAACCTTTGCAAGTTTCAAAGCTTATAATGAAGCTACCATAATCAAAATAGCACAGTACCATCATGAAGACCAATGAAATAGAACTGTATGGCTAGAAACACACTCTTGTGTGTTGAGTCAAACTACTGAACAGGAAGACAAGACCATCCGAAGTATGGATGTGTCAGGGATAACCTTTTCAAAACATGCTGGGAAAGTTGGATACCGACATGCAGAAGAATGTTGAACCTGATTTTATACACTGTATACAAGAATAAGCTAGAAATGGATAAGAGACTTCAGTATGAGCCAAACCATGATGTTCTTAGAAGAAAGCACAGGAATAACTCTTCATGATGTTGAATTTGGCAGCCAATGCAGAGTGAAATGGGGACTTCAGTGCATGAAAGGATATATACCATCAATGGAATGGAAGGATTTGTAAAACAGGTAAGATGTTGTTATTCTGAATACATCAAGTGTTGTGAGCCAGGGTCAGTAAGATGGCTCAAGGCATAAAAGCATTTGCTGCCAAGCCTTAGGGTCTCAGTTCGATTCCCAGACCCTACATGTTGGGAGGAGACAACTGACTCCAGTGAGTTGGCCTCAGACCTCCACACACGGCACTGTGGCAGGTGTGTTTCTTTAAACATACATGACTGTGCACAGAGGAAGTAAAAATATGAAAAAAAAATTTAAGCAGCAATTAAAAAATCAGGGAAAAAACTTTAGATATCTCTCTACAGCAGATATGTAAAGACCCAATAATATCTGGAACTTTGGGTTCTTGAGTGTTATTGGTGGGAGTGTAAAATGCATCCATTAGGGAAAACATTATGGACATTCAAGAAATGAAAAAGAATTACTAGATGGCCCAGCCAGCACTTAGACTTCTGAGTGTATATTCTAAAGACGTGAAAGGAGACTCCGATGGCTGCCTAAGTTCACAGTTCATTGTTATTCCCAATCACCAAAGGTGAATGCAACGCAAGGCTCCTTCAGTGGATTGTGTTTTCCATAAGATGAAACACTGGTTAGCCATAAAAGAATGGGATTCGGACCCACTGTAACACGGAGAAGTCTTACATAGTAAGCCAGTCATAACATGACGGACACTGCGTTACTCCCCTTATAGAAGGTACACAGAGTCCATAGGTTTATAGACACAGAGAAACGGTAGTTACCAGGGACTGGGGAGCTGCTTAAATGGACCCAGAGCTTCAGCAGGCGAAGGTAAAAATGCTTGGGACATGACGGATGTTGGTTGCAAGACACCGTGAGGGTATTTAATGTAACACCGAACTGTATACTAGGAAATGGTTAGTTACCATCACCACCACTCTTAAAACCTGTGTGTGTGTGTGTGTGTGTGTGTGGAGCTCCTTCTCTCATCTGGCCCCTGGACATCTCCGCTGTGCTAGACACTTGTCTGTATGCCTCCGTGCTGTGTGGTAGTTGCTCCCTGTGTCTGGAATCCATCCAGGCCATCGTCCCATGTGCTGCCGGCCATCCTGCACCTAGCCCAAGTCCCAGCTCCTGTGAAGACTTCTGATCTCGTCTCCACCACTGCTGTCTAGTTTAAGGGCTGTTTTCTCACAACACCCTTTCTCTCCCGGTGCCTGGCATGACTCTACGGTCCAGTGTGCTGTGGGAATGAGGGCTAGGACCGGCAGGGACTGCCTGGGACCGGGGAGGGACATTTGAGACCAGGAGTCCAGGCTGGCTTTCAGGGTGGCCCAGTCTATCACAACATGTGACCTGCAGGCCCTTTCCAGGTAGCCTCCCAACTTCTGAGTGACGGTCCATAGTCATCACCCTCCAGAAGCATTTCCCCCTTTTCCTCCCCCTTTTCCTCCCCGAAGCCAGCCTGTTGCCAGGCCAGCCACATCTGCTTACCACGTTCTTAATGATTTCATCCTTCCCGTCCTGCCTTTGCACCTTCAGCAGATGGTAACAGAAGTCGAACAGGTCAAAGCGCCGCTGCTGGCCCAGCAAGACGATGATGGAGCAGCCTGCCCAGTTCAAGCCGTCCCCGAAGCACTGCCTGGAGGGTGGGGGAAGGAAAAGGTGAGAAGTGGAGAAGAAAGGGGCCTCTCCAAAGCTGGCAGGACGGCTGCTGAGCGGGCCTGCCCTTGGGTGAAGACCTTCCCTTTGTAAAGTAGGCACAAGGACGTCCTGAGGGTGGGTTTTTTTGTAGTTTCCAGGGACTTCGGTTATGTTAGGAGTCCTTTTAACCACAGAGGGGTGTTGAGCCCAGGGAAACAACAGCCAGCTGGGAGGAAAAGATGACTTTACAAAGAACACAACCAGACTGTGTGCGCACAGATGTGTGGAGGCTGATGTCGTGTCCTATCCTCAGTCACACTCTACCTTATTTTCTCAAATGGTCTCTCCCTAAATTTGGCTTGCCAATGCAGTGTGAGACTAGCTGGGCGATGAGCTTCCAGGCACCCCCTGTCTCAGCTTCTGTAATGTCAGGATTCTAGGTGCATAACGCCTCACTTGGCTTTTCTGAAATGTGTATTTTTAACCATGTGTCTGTGCATGGATGTGCAGGTGCCCACAGAAGGCAGAGGCCAGTGGCAACGGGTCCTCCTAGGTCTGGACTTGCAGGCAACTGGAACCATCTAAAGTGGGTGCTGGGATCTGAACTCTCATCCTCTGGCAATAGCAGTACAGTGCTCTTAACTGCTGAGCCATCTCTCCGGCTCCTCCCTTGGCTTTTAAGCATGGCTTCTGGAGAGCAGAATTCTGGTCCTTCAGGCTTGCCCTGAGCCATCTCAACTCTAACCAGCCTTTGAGACTCCATGGCGGGCCATAGGGATCAGATGCTCCTCATACAGGAGGCCCAGAGAGTTCTTGGGGCTTTTGTAAAGCCCTACTGTGGGCCTCGATTCCCAGGAGACATGGGGAGGACTGTAGGGTCACCCTCATGTCCTTTCCCTGCTCAGAAGTTAGTAGCCCAGCCTGCCCTGGGTAGGTCCCTGCGTCTCTGTCACAGGGTTGGAAGGACATAGCCCCCACAGCTTGCTGGTCTTTCTTTTCCCATTCCAGCACTACTTCCTCAGGAAACCCTGCTCAGTCCCTCCCCACCCTTCCTTAACTGCTGTTGGTTCCAGAAGGACCAGCTGGTCACTTTTGCCGCTCCACCCTCAGCAAGAAGCTAGATGGGTGCAGGAAGAAGGAGGGGACTCTGCTCCTCTTCTCTCCGACAGGACTGGGAGATCCAAAGTCTCCTCTTTTCCTAAGAGTGGCATTTGGCAGGGGTGAGGCGGAGGGGGAGGTTCCCAAGGCTGACATTCATGGGGCCCTTTCTCAACATTCACTCTTGAGCTCCAGTTCTGCTCACAGCCATGTATGCATTTTCTGGACTTTCCGTTCCCGGCACAGACCCCACCCCAGGGGATCAATTCTAGCCCGAGAATTCAGGTCTGACACCTCACCCAGCTCCATTCTCTGGTGTCTGCGTCCTGCCCCATGTGACACCTTGACATTTGTGCTTCCGTATTCTCTTTGTACCTTTTAACCTCTGGAGGCCAAGGACAGTCAGCCTGCTTTTGCCATGCCCAGCACTGGCACCACGACCAGTGTGCTTTCTCTGACTGTTCATGCCGCCCTCCCTCTCAGCCCCTGTTCTTTCTGGCTAGCCCTAGGCATCCCGGTGGTGAGAGAAGTGGAGGGCAGGTAGCTTGGGGGTGCACTCACTCAGCTGTGAACTCGTTGGTCCCCACAGGGATGCAGTAGACAAATTGCATGGCACTCCACAGCCGGTGGAATTCGACACACTCGTCCACGTGCATGACGCCATTGGTGGGTGGCGGGCCCCTCCAGATGGGGTCCTGCAGGTAGCTCCGAATTCGGGTCAGGATGACTTCGAACATGGACAGGCCACAGCAGAGCCGCTCCTTGGTCAGCAGGTCACCTTCCCGAGCGATGGCGATTTGCTGGGATGGGAAGGGATAAACATGGCATCCACCCCTGAGGTCCCATCTGCCCCACCTCCACTGGGCAGTCCCGGTGCTAGCCACATCTAGAACTTGGTTACCCCTCCCAGAGCAGGGCACTGTGTGTAAGAACTTGAGGGCATGGAAGCCTTAGGGTAACTGTCACTCATGGCAAGTACAATCCAGGCACCCTCAGTAGAAGACTGATTTTTACGAATTATGGGACCACGTACTGGTTTCAAAGGCTGGTGGGGGCTGAGAACATGGCTCAGTGCAAGTACAAGGATCCAAGTTCTGTCTTCCAGAAGCCATAAAAAGAAGCCAGGAGTGATGCATGTGCTTGTAATTGAGGCTCTGGAGAGGTCATGATGGCTAATTGGGTACACACAAGTCAGAAGTAGTCCTATTTATAATGTAACACTACTAGTGTGTGGCACACCAGGCTCCTGATGAGCAGCGACCGTTCAATTCTACGGGCACATTATTATTTCTATTTCACAGATGAGGAAAACCGAGGCTCAAAGGTATAAAGCTTGGATTCTGCTCAGCGTAGCTTAGATCGACAAGTTAAATTAGCAAGTGAACTCGGCAAGCTGGAGAAAGTGACATTACTACAATCCTATCTAACACCAGCACAACCCCACAGATGAAGAGAACGTGTGTGTGTGTGTGTGTGTGTGTGTGTGCGCGCGCGCGTGTGCACATGTAGAAAACAGTTTAGAAGGAGTCAAGTTAGTCGTGGGTGCAGATGGGCTGGGGAAAATGGGGGAGCTTTTCACTTTTAAAACAATTTTGTACAGTGGAATGTGCTAGGAGCGTATGTTACCGTTTTAGAATTTGCCACTGACTTCACAGAGTTATTTTCCCTCGTCAGAAACCCTTCTTTGACAATGGTGAATGGTCTCTATTAGTAATTCAAACAGGCTTCTCATCTGGTCCTGGCTACTGCGGATCGAGTAATCAGACAGGCACAGAGGCACATCAAACACACGACCGTCTTGTGCAACTGTCTGTGCTGTGAGTGAAAACATCTAAGAGCAAAGGTGCCGAAAGCCATCTGCAAAGCACATATTAAAACCTGAGGTCAAGCTCGGGTCTTCTCGTCTGGGAACAAAGCTAAGGAAAGCTGGCTGCTAGGACAGCAACGGACACACATGGGATCAGCTCCCAGTGGGAGGAAGGGTTCTGGGGGAGGACAGCGCATTCTGTAGGGGGGCCAGGAGGTACCACCTGACCTCTCCCTCAATACTCTCTTCCTTGGAGACCTTCCCCTCCCCCGCGAAAAAGAGGGCAGCCTCTCAGTAAATCCAGGGAAGGAAATGAGTCGGGAAGTACAGCCTGTGATGAACGTGGACCATGAGTGTGGTTGTTATGGCAACCACACAATGAAAAGGCCTTGGCAGAAAATGAGTTGGAGAAGAGTTGGTGGACGTATGTTTGAAACACAAAGGGTAGGGCGCCCTGATTCATGGCGCATCAACTTGATTCCACAGGCTGACACAGAAGGCCACTCAAGCTGCCCCAGGGAGCTAGAAAAAAGCACTCGAAGATACCTTAAACCTGGTACTTGATTCTGTTCTGCTCAGCTCTCCACATGTTAAGAACAATTGCTTGATACCCTGGAGGTGCTCAGTAAACAAAGGACTCATGTATGTTCTCATCAGCAAATTGAGAGACTTCTGGTATTCTAATTAATCTGTTGTCTATCTGATTATTCAGGCAGCCTCTGAGAAGCCTAGTTTGGGGGTTAGTGGGTGGGTAGAAATATTGGCAAATGACTTTACAGAACCCGTGGTTTCACCTTCAGCTCCCCATCCACCAGAGCCAATGGAAGGGGCCCTGTCCCTTTCTCTGAAGTTTTCACCCTTCCATTTCCTTCTGTGACCCATAAAAGTAATATGAATTCACTGGGTAAAATTTAGGGGAAAAACTTAAATAACATATGAGAAAGATAATATTCCACTTATCCCATTACCCAGAGCTGAGCTTTCTTAAAATAAAGATTTATGAATATGTATACATGCATGTATATACCAGATCATCTATATTACGTTTTCATTTAGCACATCTCTAATTTGAAAACTCATTTCCATAATACATTCAGTGCCATGGTCTTTAGATGCCTATCTAAAACAGTCTCTGATAAATGTCTTCAGTCTTCTACCCTTGCTGGTTATTTTAAGTTGTCCATAAATCTTTAGTGTTGGGGACAATCCTAAAGTAATTGCCTGTATACCTAACACTCTGTGAGCACTGTCTGTCATGTTGAATAAACCCTAGCTGGTGGGGGGAGGGGGCGGCGCAGGTCAGAGAATGTAATTACTTTAAAAGGATAGTGAGTCTCAAAAAAGCTGCCCCGATAACTTCCCAGGTGAAGCCCATTCCTGTACCCCCACCAGCCAATGTGCTCTAAAGAAGAAGGCTGTTACCAAACAGAGATAGAATCTACCTTGACGTCAGGGTACGTGTTTCAGATTGCTGGGAATGTTGAACTTTTTCTATGTTGACTTTTTTTTTTTTTTAAATGTGAGTTTTCTTTGCCTTTTTTGGTATATCATTTTGTGTGTGCAAGTGTGCTTTGCCTATGTGCATGTATGTAAAGGTCAGAGGTCAACTTCGGGTACCTTTTTGTTATTTTTTTTTTTCCAAGACAGGGTTTCTCTGTGTAGCCCTGGCTGTCCTGGAACTCACTGTGTCTAACAGGTTGGCCTCGAACTCAGAGATCTGCCTGCCTCTGCCTCCCAAGTGCTGGGATTTACAGGCGTGTGCCACCACTGCCTGGCCATAGCTTTGGGTATCCTCATCTGATCTCTGCTTACTTTTTGAGATAGGATCTGTCACTGAACCAGAAGCTCACTGTGTTGGCTAGACTGGCTGCCAGTAAGTGCCTGAGATCTGTCTGTCCCTCCTCTATCGCTGGACAAGACATGTGCCACACCCCTGGCTTTTCTGTGGGTACCAGGGACCCGAACACAGGTCTTCTTGTATGCATGGAAAGCACGTCACCCCGTGAATGATCATCCTACCCTCATTTTCTTTTTACATTAAAAAACAAAGGCCATCTAGTGCTTGATGCAAATGTGACCAGCTTGTGGCTTGTTGTCATGTATGGAGGCTGATGCTGAAAATAGCTCTTATATGAAATACCTGACCACAGGCATGGATTCTCAATATTCTTTTCTTTGGCCCTTTGTATCTTTCGGAATTCTGATTTATTCTTTAATAATCAAGAAACGCAGACCCTACCACATTGTGTGTGTGTAAATTCGCTAACTTTTCTGCGCACATCAGTGAGGTCAGGCTTTCGTGCTGTTTCCTCTGTAACATTCAAAAGGCGGAGCCCTGAAAGTGCGGGCAAACTCAGAGAACAGATAGAACGACTACAATGAGACTCTGGAGAAGAAAACACGGCACGTAAGGATTTTTACCAGGTGGAATATCAGCAAAGACACCTTCCTTCCCTGATGAGTGGCTCAACCTTTTGTCAACCTGGGAATGATCTTCCAGCTGTCAATGGTATAACACATTCTAAGAGACACTAATTTTAAAAATGCAGGCCAGCTAAGGAGGTGAAACAGCTACCATGCCATTTCATAGATGGGGAAACAAAGGCAGAGAAATAAAATGTTTCATGTGAGACTATGTGATACTCCAGGGTAGAGCTACGACAATGGTGCTGGCTGAAAACCAGGTCACCTCAGTTTGTTCAGAACAAATGCGAACACCACAGTGCTCAGACTTCCTGCTTTAACTCTGCATGACTGCTGCCTGTCACTGACCCAGACACCACACAAGATCCGGCGGAGAAGAACTAGTGGCCAGCTTCAGTGTTTACAACTTGTTAGCATTTCTTTGGCCCATGGGCTGATGTTATATTTATTATGTGTGTTGTATGTATGCATTTAGTGTGTGTGTACATGTGGTTTGGCACATGTATAGAGCTCAGAAGACAACTTGCAAGAGTCTGTCCTTCCTTCTTCCCTCATATGGCTGGGATCAAACTCAGCCCGGCAAGCTTGGTAGCAAGTGCTTTAACCACTGAGCCATCTCACTGCCCCAAGTTCTACTTTTTAGTTTTCTTTTTCACATTTTATCTACACACATGGACCTTGATCTACCTACATCTTTCCTCATCCTCCTTTCCAGTCCCAGTGACCCTGAGTCTACTTTCAGGCTGATCTGACTGTAGTGTTGGGGTATCCTTTGAGAATTGGGCAACTTGTCAAACTGGCATGATCTCACTCACTGGGCTCCTGTTTGTCAGAGACTCAACACTGGATAAACTGAGATTTCTATCAGTCCAAGGAAATGGCGTGCACCAGAATGGGGGAGGAATGCACAGCATGAGTGGAAACCATGCAGCCCCCCAGGCTCCAGAAGATGGATTCTTGCAGGATGACACCTGGGAGCAGCCGGCACGCCACTGGCTTGGGAGATTTCTCCTAAAAGGAAATCCTCTTTGAAGATTTCCTCTGTTCAACTTCTGCTGCCAAAAAAAGTGGAAAGACTCCCTCAGTGTCTGAATTCTCCGCTGTGAGCTGAAGACCAAATGCTCCTGTGGTTAGTACCGTGTGCAGTGGGAGCCTGATGTGGGAGCTTCTCAGTTGACACCTGTGCAGGTGGAGCTTGGCATTGTGGGGAGTGGCTACCTCTTGCCTCTGCCGAGAGTGTGGCTTCTTCTGCTATGGGGATGACCCAGAAGGGAACATGAGTCCAAGGGTGGCTTTAAATCTCTGAACTGCTCTAATAGTCAGTGTGGCCAGCAACACAAAGCGGCTGGGTCACCTGTACGGTGTCTGGTGCCACCTCATCCTGATTACTCCAAATGGGAGGCTCACTTAAATCAACTGGAAACAGAAATAGACATTTGGGTGCCTCTCCCTTATTTCTCTTCTGTCTGCTCCTACAGAATCTAAGTGCTCTGGAGGCAAGAGTCCTCCCTACCCAATTCAGTGTCCACAGTAACTGGTACCATTTTCAAAAGTTCATTTTTACAGATTCACATGAGCCAGGCAACTTTGAAGATATTAGAACATTATAAATAAAACTCAAATTGCCTTTGATTCCTCGTCCTCCCCCAGTCTACCTCCACCTTTCTTCAGAATTCACCATGGTGAACTGGTGTGCTGGATAGTTTTATATTCAACTTGACATAAGCTGAAGTCATCAGTGAGGTGGGAACCTCCTTGAGAAAATGCCTGCGTAGGGCGTGGTCTTAATTAGTGGTTGATAGGGGAGGGCCCAGCCATGGTGGGTGGTGCCATCCATCCCTGGATTGGTGGTCCTGGGTTCTATAAGAAAGCAGGTGAGCAAGCCATGGGAGCCAGCCAGTAAACAGCACCCTCCATGGCCTCTTGCATCAGCTCCTGCCTGCAGGGTCCTGCCTGACTTCCCTTTAATGATAAACAGGGATATGGAAATGTAAGCCAAATCAACCTTTCTCCCCAACTTGCTTTTGGTCATGGTGTTTTGTCGCAACAACAGAAACCTAACTCCAAAAATTGGCTTTGGAACATTCTGGAAGTTTTCAGGGGACATTTACTTATATGCTTTTGGTATGTGAATGTTTTTGAAAACCCTATGTGAAATGTAACTTGAATTCAAGATCTAGCCACATTGATTGATGCAGTTAAATTTAATTTTTCCTTTCTATTATTATGGATTTAACAATGCTGCATCTACAAGTACAGAGTGCTTACATAAAATGCCACATTCTACTGAGGCTAACACCTCAGACAAACCACAGGACCACAGTTTTCCTGATCTTGAGTTTGAGAAAATATCTAGATGTGAACTGTGGACTCAGAGTATGCGAAATTCTAAATTTGATAGACGGTGTTGCAGAATTTTTGGTACCTGCCAGGGATGTGATAGTTTCCCTATCTGTAAAATAAGGAGTTTGGGCCCCAAATACTCCATTCTTGGACCCTTTGGGCCATGACATGGGTTGTACCTGAGGAGTTCCCGAGCCGTTCTTATCAGGGGGACCAGGTGAAGTGGGGCGTACTTGGCTTCCAGGCGCTTTCATCCGGACTTCCAAGCGCTCCCCCTCTGCAGAAGGGGCAAAGGAACAGAAAGTGTGTGAGCAGAGGAAGAAGACTTCTCAGAGGACTGATGCTGTCACTGTGTCCCAAACTAGGATGGAGTGTGCAGAACTTCCTCCTTGGTTCTGGAGACTGCGATGAGAATTTATTTTGAGGGACTATCCCCTGTGACCTTGGATCATTGGATCAATAACAGAAGTATATTGTCTAGTGAAATGGGGAGTTCCCTCTCAATTAAGGAGTTTGAATCAAAGCCAGATTGAGTTGCACAGTAAGGCTAGCTTCGAAGGAGCAAGGCTTGGAGTACTATTTCTAATCCCTTCATGATTCCATGAAACTCCTTCCGGATGACTGCAGTCTGAGTTCACTGGGATGGACTGGGGAAGTGTGAGGACCTGAGTTCAAATCTCCAGAACCATATAAAAGCTGGACAAAGTGCATGCGCCTGTAATCCCAGCACCCCCACAGCGAAAACGGGAGGTAGATGCAGGAGACTTCCTAGATGTCTGCAGGCCAACTAGCCTGGCACACACAGCAACAAACAACCAGGAGACCCTGTTTCAAACAGACTGGGAGGTGACGACGATACCTGAGGTGGTCCTGACTTCCAGGTGCGGCCTATCACACACATGTCCATACTTACACAAGTATTTTTTTTTTTTCCGCTTATAGAGTTTATTAGAAACAAAGGACAGAAAGTGCAGGCCTGTGGGAGAGACACGTGCGTGGAGAAGGGGAGGGGGGATATGGCACCGGACTTTTAAAACCGGCTGGGGGCGTGGCCAGGTCACGTCACTACTCTACGTGTGTGCGTAGAGCACATGGTGGTGTTGGACAAGTATTTTTTTTTTTTTTTAAAGGTGAGTATGAATTCACATGTAAGAGGGTTGTCAGCACTGCTGGTGGTTTCTTACCTTTGATGTAGACTCGGGGCAGGATGTTTTGGAAGGGTGCAGCATGAAGCAGATCACAGACTTCCTCCTGAGACTGCAGAGACAGAGGGGGAGAGGGAGAGAGAAGAATTTTCACCTGGAATTAGAAGGATTTCCTTCTGAAAATCTTGGCCCCAGCTCTGCTGGCTCTAGGCTCACGTTCTGGGTATTCTCTTTATTGGCAGTGTGATCCTGGTAACTAATTGGCTTCTCGGAGTTGATTTTCAAAATGAGGATGAGATCAGAATGCGGTTCACTGGGTTGTTGTGAGGACAGAGATTCATAACCTACAGCCCAGTCCCAGCTCCTGAGACCTCTACACATCTTTACCATCATCTGACAAGGACTTTGCTGAAGCTTAAGGTGAATGAATGGTAGAGGGACCAGACAAGGCTGAGAGCTACCAGACTCTGGTTGGTTGGCGATGAGTTCTATAGGATTAAAGAGGATCGCTAGACACAGTAGGGGTGGGGTGGGAAGATGTCTCAGTCGGAAATGCTTGCCTAAGCTTGATCCCCCACATAGGTAAAATGCCAAGTGTGGTCATTTGTGCCTATAATCCAGCAATGGTGAGGCAGAAATAGGCAGATCCTGGGCCCCTGATGAGCTACCTTACCCCCAAAATAAGGTGGACCGCTCTTGAGGAATGATACCTGAGGTTGGCCACTGGCGTGCATGTGTGTGCGTGCACACATGAGACACTTGCATCAACCTTGCCCTCTATTAATCCAGATGACTGGGCAAAGGTCTGTGTCTGGATTAGTTTTGTCACTTAGCCACTAACCAATGACAGAAGAGAAGCTAGAACCTAGATCAGACAGCTTTTGATGGGAACAAGTAAGGCATAAAGCACATTTACAAATAAAAGGAAGTCTATACCACAGTGTTGGGAGGACAAAGTTGGTTGGGACTAAAGGGAAGGCATGGCTAACAGGCTTAATGAGCAGCCTCTGGTGGCTGTGACTTCAGCACGACGCAGAGAGCAGCTAGAGAGAGGCCCCTCTACTTTGTCTCCCTCTTCTTTCAATTGTGGGCACTGCGTGAGATGAGACCCCCAGATGCATTTGAACTTTAACTCGTAAGAGATAGACAGAGAAAACTCAAGATTATGGGTGCTCTCGGGCTTCCTCCACCCCAGGTATGGATGGAGCTCTCCCATCCTGGGCATCTGAAGAGCAGCAGTGAGATGGGAACCCTGAAATACATTGCTGAGAACTGTAGGTCAGTTCACATCCCTTCCATCCCCCCTTTCAGTGTCCCTGCACGTGATGCCTTTGACTCCTTCAGTGTTCATTTTCTCTCTCTTCACTTGTTTATCTTGCCTGCTCTATCACTTGGTAATACTCAGTACCTACAAATTATCAAGCCTTCGCTTCCATCCAGACTCAGCTACTCGACCCCTTGCTGGAGTCCTCACTGGGCAATTCCTGTCCGGACCTCTAAGGCTGACTGTCTCCCTTCATCCTCCGCCTGGCTTGCTCATAGGCTGGACATGAATCTTCCTTCACTTCTTCACCTCTCAAGTGCGGTGAACTTCCGTTCTGTTGGCCCATGTCTCCTGACTCTTCCCTCACTGCCTGCTGTAATACGTTTTGATTACCTCTTAGTCCCAGCAATAATTTATGATTAAATGCCTTTCATATGATAACTTATCAATAATCACTTTGGTGGGGTAAATGTTTGTTACCCCACATGAATAAACAAAGTCATCTGTCCACATGATAGCCATCTAAGCATGAGAAGACTGCCGTCCATCCATCCATTCACCCAACAGACATTTATTAAACACCAGGCACAGTTCTAGGCTATGCAGATATGACGTGGGACAAGTTAGACTAGACCTCTGCTCTCATGCCATTTAAATTCCTGTAGAGACTTAGGAACACAAAGAAAATTTCCGATCGTGATCGCTCACGAGAGGAACAGAGCGGGCGAGAGCTCATTTGGGTCACTTGGAAAAATCCTTAGGAGGGAGTAGAAGCTGAGCAGAGGCTGGGGGGGGCAAACCAGTCACATAGATAGGGAAGAGTATTCCAGTGCAAAGGCCATGGGCAGTGAACACACTGGAGTAGAGCCACCAAGATTCACAGTACACACTGCATGAGGTCCTAAAGGTGTGTGTGTGGTGGTGGTGGTGGTGGGGAAATGACATCACGTGGGGCCTTAATGGCATAGTTTAAGTACTGATGTCATTCTATGTGTAGAGAGGAGCTATTTCAGTTATTGCAAGTACACGTCACAAAGTCTTGGCTTTCTTACAAAAAGTCTCCTTGCCCTTAGGCATGCCTTATTGGCGGAAGACTGGCTGTCCACTGCCCGCACCGTCAAGTTCTACTCCATTCGTG